>NW_014578446.1:99621-100710 GCF_000485595.1 Priapulus caudatus
AGCAGTAGCAGCAGCAGCAGCAGCAGCAACAGCAACAGCAGCAGCAGCAGTAGCAGCAGCAGCAGCAGCAGTAGCAGCAGCAGCAGCAGCAGCAGTAGCAGCAGCAGCAGCAGCAGTGCGTGGATGCTGTCCTCCTGCGTTATAATTATGTCAATGTTGAAACATGCGATGCCGCGCAACGTTCATTTTTAATTACTACACGACAGCTGGACGGATTCTATCAAGAGAACAAACTCGTCAGAGTTTATGCTCTCTTGATTCCATCCGTTACGCGTGTCATCATCAGTGTCGCACGCACGCACACGCACGCGCGCACGCACGCATCAGATCACTTGCTAGCATCACGTAATGGCTGCTTCCTGGTCGCTATAACGCCCATGGTCATTGCGCTTATAGCTACACGCAAGACGACAACAAGCACAACGGGTAATGCTATCCCCCGGGCGTGGAGGGAGGTGACCGCAATGTGGCAGCACTAGTGTTAGGATAGTGTTAGGATTAGGGTTAGGGTCAGGGTTAGGGTTAGGGTTAGGGTTAGGGTTAGGGTTAGCGTTAGGGTTTTTGCATCAACATATCTGTCCCCACACCATAGATTAATTTTTGTGGATCACAATGCCTATATATAGCGCTGCGAGATATATATATATTTAGTGGTAGGGTTAGTGTTGGAGGTCTTGTAGTTAGAGTTACCGTTAGGGTTAATGTTTTGAACGTCATCGTCAACGTTATCACGTGATCTCCCTCCACGCCCGGGGGATAGCAACACCCAAGAACAACGTTCGCGCGAGGAGAGATCATCGTAACTCCTGCGCTCGAAAGTACCGAGTCACTCGTTGCCGATTGACGAGCGGGTTGCGACGTTGTGAGTCCGAATTGCACGCCTGCAAAAACGCGCTAACTCCCAATTAGTAATAGAGTGAGATACGGGAAGGGTGGTGGTGGGGGGGGGATATACTGCGTGGATTCGGTATGAAATCTTTCGCGTGTGAGTTAGAGTTCGTCTGTTGCTGGCTGCAGACGAATCTTCGCTGTGTGTTTGTGTGTGTGTATGTGTGTGTGTGTGTGTGTGTGTGTGTGTGTGTGTGTGTG
>NW_014578447.1:0-4039 GCF_000485595.1 Priapulus caudatus
TGATCTGCTGTCATACATGACGTCCACTGCGTATAACTCTACGACAGCCAGAGAGCTGTCGTAGCTGTGTAACAGTGCCCAGTTAATATGTAACAGGGCTCCGTTAATAAGTAGTAGTAGTTAATTACAAAATGTTTATTAGTAGGTATATAATGAGCCAACATCCGGGTTAACAGGATGTTAACCCGGACCTGTGTAGGCAGAATGAATTATTAGAAGACAGGAAGTGCGTAGTCGAGTAACGTAGTGCTGGGTACACGTGTGACTACACGTGGGGGCGACATGATTTGTAAATGTCAACTCGATCTTGGACACGTGGTAACTCATCTTAGGTGAGAATCTACACACGTGTAGATCGCATGGTCCGCACATGTACAGAGTCAGATGACGTCACCTAGCTGGTGATATATATATGACCACACCTTGGGAGCTCTTCAGGTTTCCTAATGCGCGCACAGTTACGATTCATGTATTAGACTACGTTTCCGGACTCTTGCTCACGCGTGGCGTGAGCAACAATAAATTACTATGCGTGGAAAACTCATTCATGGACTTACGAAATTAATTGTGTTTGATCATTGATACTACCTGGCATCTCCTTCAAGCTTCACCGCAAACACGAAACAAGCAGAACAGTTAACAACACAACGCAAGAAGAATAACAATATCTAACCTACGATCACGTGCCTACATACAGTCGGGCATCTCCCGACGTATCGCACTGAACTGGGAAAAGTAATCTCACGAATTACATTGGAGCCGTCGACCAAGGATTTCGTGTGGAAGGAGTCAGCGTGTCAGGGTATCAAGAAACAGTAGTGGCGAGCGAGTAACGAAGAACGTACGTGAGTAACAATAACATTAACAACATCGTCAGCACCGTCAAGATTAGCGTCGATCGCCGAGGGAACACCAGCGCTCTCGAGATGATTGTTGTGAGCGTTGGCAGTGCCATCGTTGTTAGCATTAACAACAGAGTTCACGTCGGCGAAGCAGTGACATCGTCGGTAACAACAGCACCGGCAGCCGCAACAGTATTTGACTCCCAACGCGTCGTACGTCGGAGAGCGTAGAGTATATTGCTACGATACGCAGCATATTGTAGCCATCAGCAGCGTCGGCGACGAAATCAGCAGCAACGGTAGCGGCATCAGCAAAGAAGACAATAGCAGCATCATCAGCAACAACGCCGACAGTAGCATCATTACCGTGAGGAGAGCGCCAGCAGTAACATTAGCAGTAACAGTAGCGACGGCAGTCTGCCATCGTCAGCGTCGACCGCAGCAGCGACAGCCGAGTGACAGCAGAGGCATCGTCAACATCGACAGAGTCAGCGTCAACAACAACAGTAGCAGTAACAGTGCCAGCGGCAGCAACATCAGAATCAGGAACATTTCAGCAGTGTCTACGGCATCAGAATCAGGAACATTTCAGCAGTGTCTACGGCATCAGAATCAGGAACATTTCAGCAGTGACTACGGCATCGGCAGCAGCGACATCTGAGCGACAGCAGCATCACCATCGCATCGTCAGAAACTTTTGCAAACTTACTAGAGATAGCGCCGCGTGGGCAGCCATAGGTTCTAACACGCCAGCTAACATGGGCAGCAGTCATCTTGACGTACGGGGACGTACCACAGCAGAGCGCAGCAGCGATAACCGCCTACACATCGCAGCGTGGACGCCGTTTCATGTGAGTACAACACCCGCAAAAGTGCTCAGTTTTAACGTAATTTAACTAAGTAATAGTTTTTTTGAATATTCCATAAGCCGCCATACAATTTATCACCCAATCCTACTGCCCTTCCCACCATCCTGAACCTCCATTGACATACGGGGCGCCTGAAGCGAAATTAGACCGTGAAGATCGATGCAGGCGCCCAAACGAAAGTTGAAAGAGGAAAATGAGAAGATGGAGGAGGAATTTTCGAATTCACGTGGCTTCGCGCGAGGACTCCAACCAGAACGCATCATCGGCGCAATCGAGTCCAGCGGAGAGCTCATGTTTTTGATGAAATGGAGAGGCAGCAATGAGGTAGATTGGGTCCTAGCACGATATACTAATATTATATACCCTCAGATTGTAATCAGATTCTATGAGGAGAGAATAACTTGGCGCACGAATGAGGAAGAACAAATTGAGGCATAACTACGATCGTAACTGCAACAGCAAGCGAGCCGTATGGCAAGTCAATGCGTGGCGATCGGGCCACCATTGCAATCGCGCTACTATCATATTCTACCGTATGCGCAGCCGCCACCGCGGCGGATGCAGATTCAACCAGCGACGTGGAGGCAGTCTACACGCCCTGCCTACCAAAATAGCACGCCGTGGCAGCAGCAGCAGCAGCAGCAGCAGCAGCAAGACAGCCGCGGAAAACTGCCGCCATTCGTACAAGTGTCAATAGATAAATATTCTCCCGATAGGCCTATCTTGTAGGTAGTTTTTATTCCGTGTGTAACAGTTTTATATAAGGGTGTGAAGAAGATGAGACGTACAACTTACAGGTGTACTGTCAACAACATGCAAACAGGCACGTACGTCAGTAACCGACAACCCATGCAGGGAGGAAGACGTCGCCAGCCTCACAGGAGAGCGATATTGGCATATCCACTCGACGAGGAGGGTAGCAACGATGACGACTTTGATGAGGAAGACATTCCACTCAGTCATTGCATCACCACACCCAAGCACAGGTTTAAGCGGATTCTACGAAACCGCAGCCGTCGGTGTCTCGTGCAGTTGACCCACTGGCCATGGATCCATCTGCAGGTGACATTGAGGCTCAGGAGCCTGATGACGCAATCATCTATACCCCGTCGGAGGCGGAGCGTACAGCCACAAGCTTTGACATGGAACAAGATATCTAGTAGGATACGGGCGGTAAACAGATTCGCAACCGTCCAGGAAAAAGGAGGGTAGACGGGAATAAGTCAGATTCCCCGGTAGAGGAAGTGAAAAAGGGAAGATTAGTGCGCAAGATAAACGTTGTAACGATGGCAGGGTAGCGAGCAGAGCTAACTGCATAGGTCAAGACAGACGTTATAACGACGGCAGTAAAGCGAGCAAGGCTCACTGCACGAGAAGAGAACAACGGCTCTAACGAGGACGCATCTAATTGCGCCTACTGTCATGGTACAGGAGCCACTAGGATACGCCGCAGCAAGGCAAGAGGGAGGAAAACGCCTAAGGAACAGAGTTAAATGACTCTTCGCAAACGCACGGACGAAACGTTGAGAGGTTTTCGTATCTCCCATCCCCACTGTGCCCGTGCCTTCCCGACTCAGTTTTTTTTTCGAGGTGGCTTGAATTTAAAACAAAGCATGAAATTGGTACTGAGCACGCGTGTGAATGTTGTACGCGCATGTTTAACGGGACCGCGAGAGTTGCCACGATGATCATTGTTATGATTATTATTCTGTCGGCCTGGATGTTTGGATTATCTACCCGCGCGTTACTTAAGATAATTAAGGGCTATAGCACGACAGTATACTTAGGAAGTCGATGAAGATTTTACTGATGATATGGATACCAGTAACAGTTTGCGATCCAAACGACGGAAGCTGGAGCCGGCACACGAAGGCACGGATTCTGCGCCAGGAGAAGCCAACCGGCTTAAGCGCAATGAGCATGATAGCGAAGCGGACCCGCCCGAACTACCTGTTGACGTCATAACCACGGTTTCAGACAGCGCACAACCCATTGTGCCGGTAGCCATAGTGCGGGAACCACAGGTAACCATGGTAACCAGGACTCTTGTTGAGCGAGTCAAGAGTTATTTTGCTAACGGGTGGTCGACACATTGAGAAATCTCTCGTATTTTTCTTTCAGATTGACATTGTGCGTTACGGATTATATGCCGATTACAGAGTATATGAGTACAGTAAAAACCCGCGTATAAGAACATAGATTTTAAGAACATGTTAGGCTAAAATTTACCATTTAGACCCCTTTACATAAGAACCTGTTTTAGGCTAAGATTTTAAAGTAGGTTCTTAATTTTCCATGCAGATGAAGACTTAAAAAGAAACACAGGTA
>NW_014578447.1:4049-32177 GCF_000485595.1 Priapulus caudatus
GTTAGCAGATTAAAAGGGATTACAAGCCTGTTTACAAAGCAACGCCCTAAGCGTTCCCTTCTACCATTTATGGGTAAGCTTCAGAAGTGTCTCTATGGAACTGCAGATGAAGCAGACATTGCGCGATTGGATGCACGGCTTTCGCAGTTTCGCTTATCACAGGATGCTTTTCAGCATGCGTTGGGAGACAGCCTGACAGTATTTAATCTTACCCACACTCAGGTGCAGCTTAACAGAGCGACTATTAATGATCTTATCGGGGGTACGGATAAATTGCGGAGATTTTTAATTAAAGTTAGTCATCGGCTTGACCGCTTCGCAGAGTCCACCGATGATACATTGGCCCTACTTGCATAGCTTCAGTCTGCGACTGATGCTTTACTGATGGCGCTTAATGATATTACGAGTGTCATTGCAGATTTAGACCAGGCGTTAAGCGATCTCTTGACGGGAAAGTTACCGATATCCCTTATATCGCCGGTACAGTTACGCACATTGTTACGTGCCGTTAAAGATACTCTGTCCGATTACCTGGCTTTGCCACGAGCTATTGAGGAGGATATTCTCTATTATTATGATTTGCTCGAGACATGCAGTGGTAGTGCCCACTGCCACGTCTTTTCACGTGCTAACGTTTTTACCATTAAAACATGTTGGCCAGATTTTCGATGTATATCAGATCATACCTACACCGCTTTTCATTCCAAATTCTACAGCTTATGTCTATTATGATCCACGTTGCGTGGCATTTGCGCGGAATAGAGCTCAGCACGTTATTTTTTCCGTCAGGTCGAACGCATCAAGCAATGCATTGCTAACAATCACGATATTTGTCAGTCCGCTTCCGAAATATATTATGTCGCTAATTCTTTTGACTGTATAGTTCCCCTTTTCTTTCATCACAAGGAGCCGATCCCGCAGCGTTGTCCCCGACGAATTAATATTGCTCGGCAGCAGCAGCACCATGTGGCGTATCTTACCAGGTGACTGGTTGATTTCTCCAATCAAACCCTTTACCTTGACCGTTGCATGTCACAATTGGGTAATTATTTACCCCCTGTTACTACAGACATCCGAATTTTATCTCAGCAGGTTGTCACTTTGACTTCCGGCTGTTCAGCGCATTCACGTTCATTCACTTAGCCCGAGTTCCATTCATTTTTGGGAGTTTAGAGACAACGGGCATGGGTTTTAATTTACTGCGTGGGCACCACGCACATTGTGTCGGCACATCGATTTGTACTGATTTAGTACTGATATTGATTTGATTGTATTGTTATTGTTATGGATTTGCTAGTAACATATTTGATTTTGTGTTGTAATTTGTACTTGATCATTTCGTAAGATTGTATTTTGTAGGAGTTATATCTGATAGTGCAGGCTCATTAGTTGCGGTTTACGTTGTTTGTTGTTTTGTTTGTGTATTTCACTTGTTAGCCGTGTAGGCCGGCCGAGGGGAATTACTTCCTACTGGTCTATCTCCTCGCATGTTCGGTTAGAAGGCGGACTAATCGGACGTGTTAGGGTTGTGCAGGAGCGCATTCCTCGGCCGTAATACCACTGAGTTTCGGTTGATTGCCTATTTGGTTTATTTTTATTATTGTATTTGTGAAGTGATTATGTTCAATCTTATTTGAAGGCTGTGTCATTGGTATTATACACAGACTAGTTGCTATGTGTGTGTGGTGGTGAGTGTTATTATTAGGTAATAGGATTAGGCGTTTGCTAACTTACTACTTTAACACATTGTCCACTAGTGAGATTCCAATGTTTTTGATGTTCGTAATTGTTTAACTTTGTGGTAAATGTTCGTTGACATCGCTTGTCATGGTTAAATGTTTGTATGTTTATATGTTTGCTGTGTTTTAGAACTTACACTTGTTGCCGTCAAGGCACGAAAGTAAGTTTGTCGGTGGCGGTAGTAGTGTAAAACCAGAGGCCAGTGTTAATTAGGGTTAACAGGCGTCGTTAATATCGAGAGTAGTGTAACGATATTTACAGAAGTTACAGAAAACTAAATTGACAAGGCCTATTATGATGCCAACACCTCTGGATAGCCGCTTCGGATGTTTGTTTGGGAAGAACACTCGCGGGGTGGCAGCCTCTTAGAATACAGGAAGTGCGCATGTGAAATCTACACGTGAGTAGAACGTGATTTGGTAAAAAGTCCATTTCAATGCATTACACGGTTAACCCGAACACGCTTGGGTGACGCAGCCTCACATGCACGGTTGCAGACCTGATGGTGCGTCTTGCACATGCTAGGCAAATAAGACAGTGAACGTCACGCTGAGCTGGGTGATATAGTGATATGACCACACTTGGGAGCTCTTTTCAGTAGTTTGCTAATGCGCGCACAGTTACGAATTCAATAGTATTAGACTTACGCTTTCCGGACTCTTGCTCGCACGGCGCTGGAGGGTGCGGTCCGGTGAGCAACAATAGATTACTGTGCGTGGAAACTCAATTCGATGCATCTTACCGAATGATTACTTGTGTGTTGATCATTGATCACTCCACACGGGCATTACCTGACATCTCCTTTCAAGCTGTCACCAGCGAAACACGAAACTAGGCAGAAGCCAGTTAATAACACAACGCTAAGAAGATTAACAATGACTTTAACTATTACTCAGATCACGTGGACCTATATTACAGTCGGGGATCTCCCCGACGTATGCACACAGAACTGAGACAAAGTAAATAGGTAACATTTACACTGTGTCATGTAGATGCTACATAATCGCTAACTCGAGTTAGCTTAACTCGAGTTAGCTTAACTCGAGTTAAATTTCGTCATGTAGACGAGGCTAGTTTTTAAATTGAAGTCTGATGTTTTGTAAAAGAGTGTTTACTTTGATTTAATACGCAATATTTTCACATTTTAATAGAATGCAATGATTTTTATAATATGCATTTGATGCAAATTTATTTTTATTAAATTAAATAGTATATTAATTTTAATTATATTTGATTTTTTTGGGTACAATATTCAGTTTTGGATGTTATTTTTTTCCATTTTCAGTTCTGGAGTGACAATTTCAAAGGGAATCTCGAGGAAAGCAGAGATGTACAATATCTTAATTGATGACTATTTCAAGAAAAGAGGCCTAGATTTCCCCCGTGCTGTGTCCACAACTGAGGGAGCATATTTTGTTCAGGTACAAAACTATCTATAAAATTGAGAATAGTGCACCTATATAATACAGGACTTGAAATTAACTTTTATTAAAAGGTGGCCATTTTTAACCTTCGAAAACAATTTAATAGCTCTGTAGTGTATGAAATAAATATTCATATTTATATTGATGTTTGATATGCAGATATTTACCAAATTGCAGTACCGGTAGACTATAATATATGGTATATTTTATATTAAATATTGAATATATCGAAACTTTGCTTCTGACATAAAAGTTAACATCAAGTCCTGTAGTACACACTGTTAATAATATGCAAAGTTGTAGAGTCAATTTTGCAATATGTCATGACTCTGACTACTACACATGTGAATACTGTAAATATATATTTAATTTTTTCCCGTATTTCAGTTTCAGATTTAGAGTGGTATATGTATGCACCATATAATTTTAGAATTTTCACTTGATGTATGTCAGATTTAGTGTGCTTTGTAGTCACGCATAAATATAAATACATGTATTTACTACCGCTTTCACCCTGTCTAGTTTTGTGTTCAATGTGGTGGTATTTTGTTGCTTTAATATTATATTGCTTTGTCTCACCCAGTACCGGGGCTATGCCCTTATGTACAACGTGCATGGACTAGCATATACAAATAAAAATCGGGGGATCATATAGTCGCCGCTTTGTCCGTCTATCCGAAGTATGTTTGTCTGGGCCGTAACTTCTGACTCATTGAAGATACCCTGATGAAACTTTTAAATATGGATATATGTAGGATGGTATTAAAGGCTGTGTGTCCAATGCTACTTTTGGGGAGCATATTCCATCAGTTTTACTGTCAGATGTTTTTGTCAGAAAATAAAAGTTTTAAATCTTGTCATTTGATATGTTTCAGATCATCTCTGATGCCTTGTGGTATATAACAAACCAACATCAAGTCATAAATGATGCAGCTCGAACGAGGAAGGGCGTTCAGCCAGTTCCAGCAGCCTTTGCAGAGTACACCGGGTTCAATGATGTCAAGAGAAAGAAGGAGAAAAGTCAGATGAAAAGTCCAGCTCTGAAGAGCAATGGCGAGGCACTGTACAGTTTACTTCTCAAGCCTATCATCAACAGCACTCCAGCATGGAAGACAGCCGGAACAGACATTCAAAACCTGGCTGACTGTCTAATTGCCTATAGTAAATACCTCGAAGTACAGCTGGAGACTCAGTGTGCAAACCTAGCTCTGGATCATCCTGTTCGAACAATCGCAGAAGATACAACACTGGACCACCGCAGAGCTGGAATTACCATCAAAACCAAATACTCCCTTTTGGACTCTGCAGTAAAGACTGCTGACCACATGCCAGTGTTTTTTGATGAGTCAACGCACTTGGAAGTGCCATTTGAAAGTGCCACACAAAGATTTCGATATTTTGAGGAATTACAACTCACTGTGCCAGTTGACATTTTGCGGTTTTGCCCTGGTGGGTCTTGCACTACCACCGTATGTGTTGTGCAAGTCAAAGCTGACCGATCTGAACCCGAGGTCTTGACACAAGGAGCAAGGCTACTTCAGAAAATCAGACCAAGTCTGCACGAATTTCACACAAGAATGCAAAAGGAAACATTCAAGAAGAAAATTGGACATATCACCAAGGTTTCTCCAGCAGTGAGAGACTGTATCTACAGAGCACTGACTCAGGATGCCTCAGCTCCAGCCAACGCGGTGATGACAGAGAGACTCCGTCTTATTTCCTTGGGGCAAACAGGCATTGTTGATGACTTGCGTCGCATGAACACTGGTCGACCACATGTGTTTGATCAGTTCTTTGACAAACTACAAGAGGTCGTCGAGTCTGTTGTTGCTGCTGATGAGAGGCGACACAATGTTGCTCATTTGTCTGAGTGGCTGTCACTGAAGGAAATGATAGCCAAAGCAGCTGAAGTATGTCCGCCGGGTACTAAAATCCCATCAGCTAGCCTGGTGAGATTGCAGTTTGCTCCACGTAATCCCTATGTACATACGGCACTCAATTTCACGTCTCGAATTCAAGTTCAGTATAAGATACAGAGGCGTCAACTTCGTGTAGGCCATCCAGATGACCATTACTGTGCAGCTCAGTTGCAGTATTTCAAAGAGAAGGCAGTTGAACTGAGGGATGAAGCATCAGTCTTTTGCTGTGATGACAAAGCAAAAATTCCACTGGGAGAGCCAGACTGCCCAGTGTCAACGGGAGTCCGAGGAAAGAAAACACTTGCTCCCGTCACCACAACTCTGGGTGCCTGTGACCATGATATGACCATGGCTTCCTTGGTCCCCTCAGTGATACTTGCAACTGAGATCCCAGAAAGTTCACAGAAGTCATTTGTTCGAGGCACCGTGACAACTGTGGTAAGTGATGCTGTCTTTAAAGGTTCCAACCCATTCCGCCATGCCGCCACCTTGGTGAAATTGGCTGCCAAGGATGACAAGAAAATCATTATGAAATTCACAGATGGGGGAACAGACCATCGCAACAATTTGGCATCCGTCAAGTGTGCGAACATTTGTGTGTTCAAGGAACTTGACTTGGATATGCTAGTCCATGCACGTTGTGCACCATGGCATAGCTGGACAAATCCAGCAGAGCGTATAATGTCCATTCTCAACTTGGGACTACAAAATTGCTCTCTCTCAAGAGAAATGGGTGATGAACAGGCAGAAGCCTCTTTCCGGAAATGTGGCTCGATGTCACAGCTCCGGGCTCATGCAGAGAAAAATCCAGAAATCAAAATGGCATGGAGAATGTCTGTTGAACCTGCGCAGTCCATTGTGAGAAATAGATTTGCCCGTCTGTCATTGAAGAGCCAGCCAATACAAGTGATGGACCCGGTTTCTGATGAAGAAATTGACATTGTAAAGCGACATTTGAGAGAGCTGTTCCCTGACATGAATTTGTCAAAGCTGCAGAAGGTACACACATCAAAAGTAAAGTCGTACACAGCCTGGGTAGAGCAGCATTGTAGGGAAAGACATTACACCTTCCAGATAAAAAAATGTGGTGACCCAAACTGTTGCATTCCACCGCGTGCCTCGAACCTGTCATGGCTGCCAGATCCTGTCCTGGACGAAAGTGGTGAGCACTACTTGAAGTACAAAGAGGTGATGTCCAGAAATAATGACACCACAGAGGCTGATAGACCATCCTTAAAACCTGTAAAGGAAAAGCCCCAGAGAAAGAGAACCTCCCAGGCATTGGAAAACCAGGCGGAAACTGGTGACTCGCAACAAATGGACACCAGCGATCCAAGCCAAGATGCGGAGACACCAGTGTGCAGAGTTTCATTGCAGACCCCGGAAAACATTCCAAGTACCAGTGATCTGCATGACACATCTCTGTACACTGCACAAAATGCTAGAGCAACTGTGTATTGTACTGAATGCAGGAAGCCACGTGTGATCTACTCAAAGCAACGGCTGTCTCAGAGGCACAAGCTGACATTGACTTTGGTGATGAGTGAGTATGATTACACATGTGGTGCCCCCCTGTTACCCCCAACCTGCTCCATCTCGAAGACTGTGATGTGCAGAACTGGCATTTCCTGTGGTTGCCCAGTCGAAAATCCTTACTATACAAGTGCCATAGGAAGACTTGACATATGTGCTTTCTGTGCAGCCGAGGAGGCAGAGGTGAATGCTGAAATGAAAAAAAAGTTTAAAACTGTACTACCTCTTTGTGCAGATTGCTGTGAAGAAGGCCGAAAGGCAATAGTGTATCGCCCCTTCGGGAACAGGAAATAAAGACTGTATTTGTGCAAAATGTATTTTCATTGTTCAGTTTATACAGTTTGTATTAATAAATATTGAATGGTAAACTGCTGACTGACATTTTTATGCTAGAAACAGAATCAAACAATAGACTTTACTAGATATTTACATGTCAGACTGTGGGAATGGGGGTCTATAGTCTGGTTTATTGTTGATCCGACATGTTTTTCAGGAAATGTTTCAGAAATTACTTCAGAACTTTGAGAACATTTCAGCTGTCTGAGCAGGGGTCGAAATTAGATTTTTATTATGGTATCCATTCGGGATACAGGTATGAATCTGGTATCCCCCAAAAGATGCTACTAGGTATCCCGCGATTTTTTTTGGAAATCCAAAAATCTTGAAATATGCAATAATAGCATTTGAAAATTATTAATATGTAATGTAATTATTATATAAAAATCTCGCTCCCGCGTCTAATCATTAGTGGGCTGAGTGCATTCGCGAGCATTTCATTTTACCATAGATATATACAACACAGGTGTTATATCAGGAGTGGTTATATACTGTACACACACTGCAGTACACTGCAGACGTATTGTATAGACGATTTCTGGCTCGCCTTGATACAATCATGATACAAAGTATACACATGTCACAATTATGATCAACATCGGCCACCCTTGCGCCTTGCAAAATATGCTTATGCCTGCTGTATAAAAACGCTAGTGTGACATAGTAAATTAGTAACTAAAGCCGCGCACACGTGGCGATTTTTGTCGACCGAAACCGCGATTCTGTGCCAGCCAACAAAATCGCCGAGAAATCGCCACCGTGCTGCGCTGCCCGGCGTCACCGATTTTGACGCCAGAAACTCGTCGCTGGAATATCAAACATGTTGATATTTGTTGCCAGTCGCTAACAATCGCCTACGTGTGCGCCGCACTGCCCAGATGCTCATGCTTACGTTGGCCAACGTTGCGCATTTGGTTGCACGGTCACGGTTGGCAATATGACGTGGGCCAACGTTGGGCAACGTTGGCACGGCGAATCATGGTTGCATCATGTGTTGGCATATATGACGTTGGGCCAACGTTGGCATATGGTTGGCATGGTCACGGTGGCAAGGTGGTTGGCCGCATGCCGTTGGGCAACCGGTGGCGTCATGGTTGGCCATGATGGCTAGTTGGAAATGGTTGGCTGCATGACGTTGGGCCAACGTTGGCGTATGGTTGGCACAATGCTAGTTGGCCAGTGGTTGGCTACATAACGTTGGCCAACGTGGCGTATGGTTGGCATAATGCTAGTTGGCAAGTGGTTGGCTGCATGACGTTGGGCCAACGTTGGCGTATGGTTGGCATGATGCTAGTTGGCAGTGGTTGGCTGCATGACGTTGGGCCAACGTTGGCGTATGGTTGGCATGGTCACGGTTGGCAAATGGTTGGCTGCATGACGTTGGGCCAACGTTGCGAATGGTTGGCATGGTCACGGTTGGCAAATGGTTGGCTGCATGACGTTGGACCAACGTTGACGTATGGTCGGCATGGTCACGGTTGGCAAGTGGTTGGCTGCATGACGTTGGGCCAACGTTGGTATATGGTTGGCATGATGCTACTTGCAAATGGTTGGCTGCATAACGTTGGGCCAACGTTGGCATATGGTTGGCATGGTCACAGTTGGCAAATGGTTAGCTATATGACGTTGGGCCAACGTTGGCGTATGGTTGGCATGGTCACAGTTGGCAAATGGTTGGCTACATGACGTTGGGCCAACGTTGGTGTATGGTTGCAGTGAGGCTAGTTGCAAATGGTTGGTGCATAACGTTGCGCGCAACGTGGCGTATGGTTGCATGCGCCCACGGTCGGCAATGTGTTACGCTACCATGACGCTTGGGCCAACGTTGCGTATGGTGGTTAGCTTGCAATGGTACTACAGTGACAAACAAAACTTTAAAAAATATATACATATGTGGCTGAGAGAGAGCGCGCCGAGAAGAAGCAGAGAGAGCAGTGCCTAGAGACAGCAGAGAGGAGAAGAAGAGAGAGGAGAGAGAGAGAGAGAGAGAGAGAGAGAGAGAGAGAGAGAGAGAGCGAGAGAGAGACACCGAGACAGAGAGAGAGAGAAGAAGAGAGAGAGAGAGAGAGAGAGAGAGCACGTGAGGGAGAGAGAACAGGAGAAGTATGAGCGGGGAAAGGTGGTTGAGGATGGATGGGAGAGAGGAGATTTGGAGAAGGGGAAGGAGCGTAGAAAAGGAAAGGAGCGTATATATAGAGCGAGAGCGAGAGGAACATTAATAGAGAGAGAGAGAAGCGCGCCACGAAAGAGAGAGAAGAGAGAGCGTGGGGGGGCAAGTGAGAAAGTGAGCAAGAGAGCGAAGAACAGAACGATAGGGAAAATGGGGGGGGGGATTGGAGATATGGAGAGAGAGAGAGTGAGACGAGAGAACGAGTGAGACTGAGAGAGAAAGAGAGAAACGCGAGTGAGAGAGAGATATCGCCGAGCTAGACACAGAGATAGTGAGAGCGCGCACACCACCCACACCCTGTCAACAACGCACGCGCGCACACACACACACCCTGCTCACACAAATGCACGCGCACACACACACACACACTTTGCTCACACAAACGCACGCACGCACACACACACACACACCCTGCTCACACACACACACACACACACGCACGCACGCACGCACGCACACGCACGCACACGCACACGAACACGAACACATATACTCATATATATTACTTTGGTATCATAAAAGATTACTTAGCCTTTGAAAACAATGTGATTAGTCCGCTCTAGTATTGTCTCAACTACCGTACGTGCGAGCACACGATTTATTTAATTTGGTGAGCGCAAAGACGTACGTATATAATGTTCACATCCGTCTTTGGAGTGTGAGATCGAGTGTGAGCGTCGAGTGAGTCGTGCACGTGCGAGTGTTTACAGCGGGCCTATACATACTATCAGGAGTTAATAAAGACAAATATTTGTCTTTATAACTCCTGATACTATCAAGAGCGTATAAAGAAGGCCTTCTTTATACGCTCTTGATACTAATATCTAAATATATATGACGTGATATATTATATATGTACGTGATTAGTATATATGTGTATGTGCGCGTGCGTGTGCGTGTGTCTGTCTCTAGCTCTCTCTCTCTCTCTCTCTCTCTCTCTCTCTCTCTCTCTCTCTCTCTCTCTCTCTCTCTCTCTCTCTCTCTCTCTCTCTCTCTGTCTTTGTCACTGTAAATTTCCCCTGTATTGCATCTCTTTCTCTCCCACCTGTTCTCTCTGCTTTTATATTTGAGGTTACACCGAGTATTACAACCGAGTTTTACTATTTGTGACCAAATTCCATGTGACTATTTTCCCCGTGAAGGGGATACGAATGCTAGATTATATACTGTTCGGTACAGTCGCTGAGTGCATGTAAAAGCCACACCTTCACACCTACACGCGACGGGCAAAAAACAGAAACCCGACTACAGATTTCAGACATCCTCACTATACAGTTTGCTCAGAAAAGTGTTGGCATCTCTGTATAGTTACAAAAAAAGGGTTCTCAGAGAGAGAGAGAGAGAGAGAGAGAGATAGAGGTGCGTGCGTGCGTGTATGAGAGAGAGATGTGTGCGTGTTGTGCTGTGTGTGTGTGTGTGTGTGTGTGTGTGTGTGTGTGTGTGTGTGTGTGTGTGTGTGTGTGTNCGAGAACTTAAATGCAGACTTGAAGAAGTCGTTCACAGAATGGAAAGAAACGGCCTGTAATGAGAATGTGAGGTACTGGAGCTTGTTTCTGGATGAGCTGTATCCTATCCTGAGAGATCTTACACACTCTATTCGGCAAGGCGATTGGCATCTTTTCGTTTCAGCTGTGCTGAGGTGCATGCCTTTGTCCTTCGGGTTTGGCCGGACAAACTATAGCAGATGGGGTACGCTGTTCCTTGAAGATTGCCTAGACATACAAAGGAAGTTCCCGGGTATCTACAGATGCTTTACAGATGGTGGATGGGTGATGTACCACACTCTCCGACAAGGCAGTGCAGTAGGATTTGACATGGCACTCGAGAAGTGTTACATAATAAACCCGCCAAGGTTGCTGGAGGTATCATTGTGATGACTAGACAGAAAGAAGCAGTAGCATTATGGAATTTCCTAAAGCATGAGAAAGATCTTCATGTGGCACAGCTGCTGGAAGGGTGTAACTTGGGAAACAAAGATGACAGTGAAGTGAGCCTACACCATGAGTTCAATCCAAGTTCTACGAAGATTGGCCATGTTCGTGCAAATATGCTTCTGGATTACATAAAATCCATCAACAATCCGTTCGGCGCTGGAATCAGACTTCAGAACATCTCTACTGGAGCTGACATACCCCAGGAGGTTGTTGACGGATTACTTGAATGCCTGGAAATTGGTGAGAAGAGTTATCAAGAGTTTGTTAAGACCAGATTTCAGGATAAGGAGAAGCACCTACATGATACAATCCCTACCAACCGCAAGACTGTTTTTGTGAAATTTACTTCTACTCCGTCCACAGCGAAGAAATCGATGGCGAAAAAGGATGCTGCAGAAACGATTAGGTACATTGACTATGCTAGAGAAAGAGGGTACAGCATGCTAGAACTCCTGAAGTATGAATTGACCAGCACATCCCAGTTCCTCACCACTGAATGTAAAGATGGCATCAAATTGAAGAAGCCCGATAAAGCCTCCTTAGCCAGGGAACTTGTCAGTCAACTTCCACAGGAGATGAGGAATGTAAAGAGTGACGCTCAAATGACAATAGTGGACTTCATGGCACTTGTGTGTAAACTACCGATGAAAAAGATGGGCCTTCACACATTCGGGGAATTGGCTGAGAGTCTTTCCAACAGCATTCTTGCTACAGGCTCCGAGTCCACAAGAATAGATATTATTTTTTATGTTTATCAAAAATCAGCAATCAAGCAAATGGAACGGGCATAGAGAAGTTCTTCATAACAAATCACTATCACCATTAGGTCTGACAATCAGAAACTCCCTGTCGATCTTGATATGTTCTGGATCTCAATGTTGAACAAAGTTCGGTTGCAGGAGTATGTCTTCAAGTGGATGCTGCAGAATGTCGAGTCGGACAAGGAGATCTTCTTTGGAGGAGTATATGGGGGTGAATGCAGGAAATTGTTAGCTGGCACTAAAACACAGATCGCAGAGCTCTCAAGCAACCAAGAAGAAGCTGACAACAGAATCATGGTCCATATTAATGATGGTGTTGTGAAACACGGGGTTTGATCAGTCTTGGTTGACTCACCTAACACAGATGTCTTTGTCAACCTCATCTTCCACTTCAACAAAACCTGGCAACTACAAAAGCTGTACGTGAAGCTTGGTAACCGGAAAACAAAGAAAACTGTACCAGTCCACCTGTTGGTTGATCAACTGGACAACGGTTTGGTGTCGTGTCTCCCAGCCATTCATGCTCTCAGCGGTTGCGACAGTACCAGCAAGGTGAGTCCAAAGCTGTCTGGCCTGAAATCATCCATGGATTTCTCCCTACTGGAAGGGTTTGGTGTAGAAGAACTGTCACCACAGATAACAAGCAATGCTAAAAAGTTCCTTGTGTCTGGATTAAAGAAGACAGACTGTTCCACTTTCGATGAATATCGATGGGAGCAGTACCACAACTCCAAGAAAGAACTGGACTTCAACCAGCTTGTGTGCTGTTCATCAACGCTACGAGAACACATAAAGCGAGCATATCTGCAGTGTAAGATGTGGTTGCAAGCCCCAACTCCTGCAGTCACCAAACCAGATCTACTCCAGTATGGATATGAAGCAACGGATGTTGGTATAACACCAGTGATACTGCCAGTATCGTGCAGGCCTGATGACCTGCCCCCTCCATGCAAATGCCCACCACCATGTATGAGTACCAAAACGTGCACTTGCAGAGAAAGGAACATAAAATGTGTGACGTGTTGTGGCTGTAGTAAAGGCAAAAAGTCTAGAAATCCAAATAAATGTAGTACGTAACATGCAGAAATCGGTTTTTGGCAATTATCTTAAAAACCATTGACTTTTGGATATGAAAATGCATTTTGAGTGGTCGGGCAACCTCCTAGGTCCAACGGTTCTGTAGATACAGTCACGGTGGACGGTAGTACTTCGCTCGAAAAGGGCGTGGCCCAAAAAGATATTTCGCCGTCAGTGGGAAATGTGTTACCAACCAAATATTGTTCCTGGACCTTCAATTAGTGGATTCTTGAAGAGTTTAGGTCTGGACATAAATTTGCATACTAAACCACCATGAGCTACTCTAGTAGTACGTTAATTCGTAAATGAATTTAAAAGGGATAAAAATGATATCTGTAACCTCGTACAAATAGAGCCAATCAGTAACGCCGTACATGCTTTACTGCGCAATATGTGATCAATATTGACCAATCACTGACGACCGTAGTCGTTGTAAAAGCGTGACACTGTTTACGGGCATGGAAGTCCAGAGAGAGAGAATCTCCCGGGCCCAATTTATTACTCGAACCTCAGTGGACAATAACAACGAGTTGCGCGTGATGTCATAACTACGAGTATGCATCAATCTGTTACAGTCGTTACCGTATTTATGCAGTGCACAACATGGCATCCTCCACGGATGAGGAGTGCACTCCGGTAGACGGAGGGAAATGTGTTTTATGTGCATCTTCCCTGCGAATAAATCCACTGTAGTACCATTTTCTGATAAAACATGGTCACGTTTTTCACTTAGAAGGGGACCAGACAGAAATAGCAAGACGGTACATTGCTGTTACTGCTGCTGAAGGCGGTAATCTGTGTGACTGTGAGATGCCAATTCCCGTTGATGCAGGGTTTCATCAAATTTGTTATGCCCGATTTACTGACAAGCAAAGGATGGAGAGGGTGACAAACAATATGAAAAAGAGAGAGCAACTTGGGGCTAGTAGTGGTAAGTAACAAATACAGTTATATTTTAAAATATCAATATAATTTTGGCCTAAAAATGTAAAATAGTAAACCTAATCATGTCTGAGTCTGACTAACTAAAGTAAAGACTTAAGTTAACTTAGTCTGTTGTTAGACCCTATCCCAATACTCATAGAAGTCCTACTCTAACTTTAACGTTAGAATTGTGACAGTGTCACAGTGGCAGTGGAAGTGTGTGGCCAAAAACTCAAAAGTTAGTACGGTACTGTCAGTGTCACTAACGTTAGGTCTACAAATTATGGGGGACCCTATGTCTTTGCTCCTTAAATTTCACCTAAATTTAATATCAAAGTAGTCTGTAGATTTAAATATTCATTTTCAAAATTATCACTGTCATGCCATTCTTTATCTAATCTTATGAACAATAAAACCAAAAATCTCATGAAAATATTTACAAGAACAATGTTTTTTTCACAGGCATGTCGTTTTGACTAAACTAGACAGGTCATAAGGCTATGTCTGTGCACTAACTGATTTTGCATGCAGTTTCAAACTTTAGACATGAAATAGGGAATTTTGGTGCTAGCCGCTAGGAAATATAATTAGCAAAAAATGACCGTTTATTCAACATTTTCATAGTTTTTTTGTATCACAATGTGTGTGAAGCAGATTTTGCGTTGTTGAGATAAACTAGAAGTCTATTGTGAGTGTCTATGTCAGCTTCGCCTAGTGTCCGGCCCTTAAGATTGAAAAGTCATGTTTGTTGCGCGATTTGTTCTGTCACAATAGCGTGGGCACTGTGCAGACATGGGGACACTGACCATACTTTGTAGATAAGGCACAGCTCACAGGTTTCCCCAACTACCTACAATTTTTGTTAGAACTACAAACAAACAAAAATTTAATTGAAATAACAAATCCTTTTTCTGAAAACTAAAAAGCAAACAAACAAAAACTCTGTTATAATTTGTTTATTAGCGAAATTTTATGTACCAAACTGGGTTTCAGTTTCACATTTCCACGTTGCACAGAATAAGTTTATTATTTTGGGGGTAAAACTGAAGAAAAGTTGCAGATGTCGAACATTCTTATATCGAAATATCTTTTATGTAAACTGTTGAGAAATTCTAATTTGTTTTCTTGCTGTCTCTTTTCTTTTGTTTAGCATCTACTGGTCAACCAGCCAACACCATAGACATTTTAGATGAAGACAATGAGGGCAGTCATCAACCCTGCAAAAAACGCGTACTACGATCAAGCATGGGTATGTGTATACCAAAAGGGGTGACAAGATCGAAGCATGTACTACCAAGCATATGTGTCCTTTGTAAAAAGGAAAAGACTATCACAAATTTACTGCAGGCAGCCAAAGACAACAATAATACTGGACTTCTTCTTCAAATCCAAGACAAGGACTGTGTGGCAATCGAAGTCCAATATCATGCCTCCTGTTATAAGGATTTTACTCGGTATTTAAGCAAGCAATCAATCGCTCAAGCCATTACCACAGAAGACTCAAAGTACTCTGAAGCATACACTATATTTTGCTCTACTGTCAAAACCAAAATAATCGATAACAAGGAAATATGCAGGCTGACCCGACTCAATCAGATGTTTATTAAGCAGGTGAAGGAAACTCATGATATTGATGCCAGTACATACAAGACAAGCAACTTGAAGTCACGCCTCATGAAAACCTTTCCCCAGAGAAGAAAGGTATCTAGAGAAGATATCTAGAGAAGTGTTGGTGGATGTTGCAAGATAGGAAGTTGCTTCATGAAGTGTTTAGCACAAGTGACATATCAGAAACAGAAGTGACAACCGACGATGCCATACAATTGCCACAGCCCACTACTCATGAATATCAACACCATCAAAGAACGCAACGAGAGTTACATAACCGCACTGAATCTGAGAAACACAATCAATGATGTAAAACCCAGCATGCCGTGGCCTCCAATGTCAGATCATCTGACAACACAAACAGCTAAAGAGATTGTCCCTCCTAGCTTGTACAACTTCATTGCTTGGACAGTGGGAGCATTAGATGAGCCTTTCTTAGACCACCGTGTTGATCCCAAGTAGCGTGGTGATCCCAGCAGGTGAGATCAGCAGAACCGGGTGCTGACAGCGTCGTGAACTATCAGGCACCGTGGAACCGTGTCTGTCTTCTTGTTGAAACTGTTCGGTATTTACACAACTGGAGTGCCAAGCGTGGCTTGCGCGTCAAGGCCTTGTTTCGTGCAGATGGTGCAATCCTGTGTCCTTCTCCAGAATTTTATGGACAACTGAAACGTGTCTCGAAAGTACGTCGACTGGCGTGCTCCAAAATAGGACGTTCGATATGGGAGCATAGCAGTAACAACTATACCCAATTTCAAACATGTGGGTCAAACGGTTCCTGAGTTATCGTTGACCGAAACCAAATGTTGACGAACAGACAGACGGACGGACGACGGACGACCCATGGCAATAGCTCAGCTTGACGATGTCAAGGTGAGCTAAAAAGAATAGGATAACATTCTATAGTTATTTGCACATATTTAAATATTTGAATATTCATTATTTTGATGTCGCTTCTGGTCAAGTTCTCGCATAGTTTTTTATGAAGTCTTCCCACATTTTGTTTGTATCTTTCCTGTAGTTAGTTTATATATCATCAAGTTAGAGAAAGAACTTGTCTAGCAAGATATTCTACATTTTCATTCACCTCTCAAATCACTGTAAGTTTTGTGGATAGCGAGACGTAAAAGTATTGTTATTGCTGATCATTAAGAAAGCCGGACAATTTTAGCCGGTCTATTATATTTCCTTGACCCGTCATGGAAAATCAATAGTCATCATGTTTACAATTACAGTGAAAACTGTTTGTAGCAAGGTCATTGGGACCGGGAAATTTTGCTTGTTATAGCAGGTACATTATTTTATTATATCAGTAGCCAATAAACAATATAAGACAAATCAAATTGGCACCAACAAAAGTAGAACTTTTGTTATCAGTGGCTTTTGTTAGCAGTTGTTATCAGAACTTGAATACAACGTAACTTATGTACATGTGTCGATACTTTAGTAATCCTGTTGAAACTACTGAACATACTGTTTCAGACACTATGTTTAAAGGCTCACAATGCGCATCCAAACGCTAATTTCTCCAGTACTAGACTAGCAAATACTTCGTGTCATGCATAATCACACTACCTTATGACAAAATAAAATCTTAAGGGTGTGATTATGGAGCGTGAAAAGACCCCCTATGGTGTCCTAGGGGAGTCATTAGTAGTCCTCCTGTACTTTTCAAATCTGAAAGCCTGGACATGGCAACTTATTTTATCTCAACATGTCGACATGACGACTTCATTATCTCAATATATCGACATGCTGAGATAAATTAAGTCGCCATGTAGGAAGGCTGCTGTCTTGCTAAATTCTTCCATTTCGTGACCACCAAAAAGGGTGGGCACCAAAATGGCATGAAAATTATGAAATAAATTTATTATGAATACCGTTGCTTTTCAGAAGCGTATTTCTTGTATACTCTAGTAGCTCATGGTGGTTTAGTATGCAAATTTTATGTCCAGACCTAAACTCTTCAAGAATCCACTAATTGAAGGTCCAGGAACAATATTTGGTTGGTAACACATTTCCCACTGACGGCGAAATATTTTTTTGGGCCACGCCCTTTTCGAGCGAAGTACTACCATTCACCGTGACTGTATCTACAGAACCGTTGGACCTAGGAGGTTGCCCGACCACTCAAAATGTGCGCAATGGCTACATTATGGGGGGTCAGTAATACATTTTCATATCCAAAAGTCAATGGTTTTTAAGATAATCGCCAAAAACCGATTTCTGCATGTTACGCACTACAATTATTCATAACTGTTCCTGTTCCTATTGTTAACCGTTACTGAAACCCTAACCCTAATCCTACAGAAGTACACAGATCGCGAGGAGGGCTCTTTTCCTAGCTTCACAGCAACAATGAGTGCACTCCAGGATCCACTGAGCGTAGAAATAAAGAGCTGGATGATCTTGTTTCCGCAATCAAGCCTCATGGTTACAAGCTGGTGACCAATGTTCCATATGACGGCAACTGTTTTTTTCATGCGGTATTGGCAGCTCCCAACTGCCTGGAAATAAGGACAGCAAAAGATCTACGAAGTGGTGTTCTCACTTTTCTACAGTCAAATGTAAGTAAAGGCCTGTGGCATACCTTGGTTTTAGGGGTGGTTTAGGGTTTCGGTTTCGGTGTAGGGTTAGGGTTTAGAATTAGTTTTTAAGGTTAGTGTTTAGATTATGGTCCAGGCTAAAGTAAGCAGTAAAGTTAGCAGTAAAATCCTTAAATTTTAACCCCCAAAAATCCAGGATTACCGGCCTACATTATGTATGCACAGTCATAGTTGAGCAAAAAAGTGTGTACTAACGCCTGGACTAATTGATAACATTTTGGGAGAACCCCTTAATCAGGGAACATCTACAGCAAAGTGGTTTTTTTTAAATACACGGTGAACAATATAACAGCATTTTTAATGTATATGTACTGACCATTGTTATTGAAGGCAACAGTAGTATTATAAGACAACTTCTTTGTGAAGCTAATGTTTCTTGTTTTAATACCTTTTAGGAACCATCAGAACAGCTAAAGCAGCAAATAACACCCGATTTGTTAGCCAACCTTGCCTTGAAGACGGAAGATGTTAAAGATGACCGAGTCATGCAGGCCACAGCAGAGTATATCAAACAGCCCATCATTGTTATCTCTCATGACGTCCATTCCAACAAAGTGTCATCTCACACATTTACATGTAATCTGGTATCCGACAAACAAGGACCTATCACCATTGGGCACATTGTAGACCGCGGCATTTTGTTGCAATTAAAAGAGGTAATAGTAATGTTATATAAATTCAAGCCAGAATAAGAATGAGAAAGAAATACTGATTCCAATAAAGAAAGAAAAAGTGAATTGTATTAGAATAAATGCAAAATCAAACAAGTTGATACACGGTTCCTCATAGGGGAGATGCTCAAGTGATTATGTTATTGATAGTTCCCAACACGCACACAAAATTAGAGTAGATGTGTAATATTTAATTGCCCAAGTCCACAAATCTATATTATTTGAATCGTGCTTTCAATGTAAGATTATCAGTTTTCTTCTTTTATTTTAATGTAGTTGCACAACTCAAAGCGTCAACGTTCAGAAAAACCGACTGGAGTGTCCAAGCGAACTAGACTTCATGGTATTAACTGCGGGAGTCGATAAACGGTTGGAATCTGGTTTAGATTCATGGCGCAATGCCTCAGAAGAGCATTGATTGGGTTTTTAACCCGCCAGCAAGGTTCTCACCATGGCGGGATCTGGGAGAGGCAGATTAGATCGATTCGCAAGATTTTCGAGCTGCTTGGTGCGCGAGCAAACGTTACACAAAGAAGGTCCCCACACGTTGTTGTGCGAAGTTGAGGCCACAATTAATGGTAGGACCTTGACGATGAACTCGAATAATCCAGGTGACTTGAAGCCGCTGACCCCAAACCACTTGCTCCAGCTGAAGGGGAAGCCGAGCTTGCCTCCAGGATTGTTCTCCAAGGAAGATTCCTATAGTAGAAAAAGATGGAAGCAGGTCCAATATATGGCAGACATGTTTTGGAAGTGCTGGGTGCACGAGTATTTGCCTTTGTTACAAGAGCGCCAAAAATGGTCAACTCAGAGGAGAAACCTGAAGGTTGGAGATATTGCGTTAGTTGTAGACTCGCGAGTTGCGTGGAATTCATGGCCACTAAGAAGGGTGATCGAGACCATGCCAGACAAGAAAGGTTCGGTGTGTCAGGTTAGGGTCCAGACTCAGGCAAATATCCTCACTCGTCCTATTGATAAGTTGTGTACCATCCTAGAGATGGATTAGGCGTTAGAAATTTGAAGATTGTCCATAGTTGGTTTTTGAGTGCCAGGTATATTGGGTTTTGCAGTATAGTCTGTTTCCATGTAATTTTCCATGTCACGTATGTTACCTTTGCGTATTTTGTATAGTCACCAATTTGTGACTGTGAGTTTCGTGGTGTTTGGGTGTGTTGGTCCTGAGACGGGCTCGGAGACGGACTTTATGGAATTGTTTGTGCTTTGATGTTTCACGTCGATATTTGAAATTATTGTTGTATCGCTTTGTAATTAGTTATTCAGGCTCCAAGAGGAAATAGGTAGGTGAATTATAGGATTATAATTAGGGGCCGGTAGGTTGGAGCCACAGAGCATGGCATTTTTTAGTACCAGTTGTAATCCAGGTGGCAGCACCTCCTGGTTATTGTGGGATTGTGTTCTGGGCATGCGCAGTAGGATAGGTGGAGCGATGAGCTTCTACTTGGTGAAAATCATGGTGTTGTGTTGATATTTTGAAGACATATTTTCTAGAATTGCTAGGCTCCATAATGTTTTGTGAGTACAAGTTTTTGTCGTGTTTGCAGTTAACATGTTATAGGTTAAAGTAACCAAGAAGCAGCACACTCTAATTCATGTAATTTGTGTGAAGCCGGCTCGTTAATTCCAAAATGGAATTTCCACTGTATTAGGACCAGAAGTTCGTTAGATGGCCACATAAGCACAGTGCTCAATTTAACGTGTTTTTTTTG
This sequence comes from Priapulus caudatus, assembly GCF_000485595.1. Classification (NCBI taxonomy): domain Eukaryota; kingdom Metazoa; phylum Priapulida; class Priapulimorpha; order Priapulimorphida; family Priapulidae; genus Priapulus; species Priapulus caudatus. The sequence continues at coordinate 24,480 of NW_014578447.1, forward strand.
TTCGGCGGCAGGAAACCAAGCAAACGCGAGTAGCTATATGCGTTATCCCTCAGAGTTGTTGCGAGTCCGGATATTATTTAAAACATGCTGCCTGCATGCACTCTGCCTCACGTGAGCTCATCTGCTAAAGCAAAAAGGCCTAACTCATGGACAATTTTGTACGTATTGCCGAGTGACAGTCAGACATGGCCATTCGCATTGTTTACTCATTAATATGAAGAGGAATCAAAATATATGTTAATGTGGTAAATGATGCTGAGATCAATGAACGTATAATAGTAATATAAAAGTGGCATTGAAATTTATTTCATAAAATTTACATCTAAGTATAACTAACACTTACTAACATGACTAACATAATAACATCTGGTCAAGCTCACAGATGAAGTAAAATTAAAACGAAACCAATGTGTTGTTAACACTGATGTTATACTGCTATCAAGCAAGCAGACAATGTCCGTCTAGCATATGTACCGTTATGAGCGTATTGTGCAACCCGGCCGTAGTAAATGAACGTGGCATTATGAACTATAATTATCTATAGCAGAGTTTGACACGGACCAACCACGAAAGCGCTAGAGAAAATCAGTCATCACGACCACCGGCGACTGCTTAAAATATGAGCCTGCATAAGCCGATGATTTCACTTTCAATGGGTCCTGGTATAAAGGTCGACCGAGACTGAGCTACGTTTGAAATGGTGATGAATGTTGATCACTTGTACTGGTTAGGCCGCCTAAGACTGTGAGTTCTGCCGCTTCGAAAAAGTATTGGGTGAACAAGATTGTTTCTGCACCGCTGTGGTGGCTCCCTGGCGTTATAGTGGGAACTAAAGTTTGGTTGTTTTTTTGTATTTCAGTCAACTCATTTTAGGATGGGTTAAAAACGCATGTTGCAAAAGGTAACCAATTAGCTTAGTTATATATTTGAGCGTCAACACACTATCATACAGCCGCAGACCTTAAATACTCCAGCTACTGTGGTCATGCGCTGGATTACTACAATCTGTGTATTTCTAAATAGTCACAATGTCATATGACTTCTGGTCTTCAAGCTATCATGAAATGCTACATTTTTGAATAGGATGTATTTAGATAACTTCGCCAATGTTGTTGTGTCGGTGTGCCATCATGCGTGCGTGCTTGTACTGTGTAAATATGTATAAGCCACGTGGATCGCATAGAAATTTAGATTTATATCGGTATATAATAGATATTGATGGCATGCAGATCATCATGTACAAGTAACACATCATCATGTAAAAGATCACCATTTCTGACATGACAGTTTCATGAGCTTGTTGCATGGTGTGAATGCGTGCATAACTGCATTACATGATATTTATGTGCAGTGTTTTTTATTAGAAATTTAGACATGTTAGGTTATGACATGCATGTTTCATGAGTTGTTTGCAATGGTATGTGTGTGCATGCCTGCATACATGTATATATTATGGTGAGTGTTTTTTATTAGTAAATTTAGACATGTTAGGTTATGACATGCATGTTTCATGAGTTGTTTGCAATGGTATGTGTGTGCATGCCTGCATACATGTATATATTATGGTGAGTGTTTTTTATTAGTAAATTTAGACATGTTAGGTTATGACATGCATGTTTCGTGAGTAATTTTCAGTAGTGCGTGCATGTGGGCGTGTGTGTCAGTGTGACTGTACTAGTAATATCAATATCAACAGTACCGTGACGTCAGATTTCAAATTTCCTTTCTGTATCAGTACTTGTTACCAGTTCTGTATCCATACACCACCTACGCACCACTACGCCCCGGTGCTGCTGCGGGGCGAGAGGCAAGATGTTTTGGCGAGACCGGCACCTCGCCTCGCCTATACTGGATGGCGAGATTGCTTTCATCAAGACCTTCCAGAAAACGCCAGAGAAGCTCAAAGTTGAGCATCAATTCTTGATTCGAGACCATCCAGATTTGGTGCGAGATTATGACATCCGTCTTTTCCAGAGAGATCTTATGAAATTTCTGAGAACATGTCCTGCCCATGACAAGGGAAAACGCCCTGACTTAATGCGACCACTAATAGCAGCAAGCAGATGCCTTAGTATTGGTGTGGAGGACTGGATGAGAGAAGCGAAGGGAGCACGAATCCCATCGATTGATCCGGAGAGACTACTTTCGGCAGACCTCCAGCATTGGTACAGCTGGAAGATTATGTTTGGAAAGATTTACCGTGTATGTGGAAATAGTGAGAGGATGCGCAGAGTGTACGAATTTACTGGCTTCAAAGTGGAATTCTATGGTGAGATCGTTGTCGTGAGGTTCAAGATTCGAGGCCAACCATGTAAGATCCTGGGCACTTATGCACTCTGGCTGAGCATGCAGTCATGTGTCTTGTCGATCTTCTCTTCTTTGCTCTACGCGAGGGTTTGTGACATCACGGTGAAGTATCCTCAATGCTCGTTATATGAACATCTCAACCAGTACATGAAGGCAGGGCTGGAAGATATGGAAGCCTTTGGAAATAACATGCATAACATTGTAAAGCTAGTGCCGTCTTTAGCGATTGCAGCAGTATTGCGCGATGTTGAAACGGTGCTCACCAACGAGTTTGTTGTTGTAATGTTGAAAGAGGCAACTCAATACGCAGGATCTCGATTGTGCACTTACATGTTACGTAGAATCACCAACCCCTGGGAAGCTCAGATTCGTTTGGAGATCGGCGGACTGGCGAAGTCCTTTGGGTTTCCTGTCCTTGACACTGAGGCGTCGGCTCGAGCTTTGATGGAGGATATAAAGCGACCAGTGGAAGTGGACCCAAAGGCAGCTGAGGACTTAGCGCACATTAGCGCTTACCTCTTCTGCAAAGAGTACTTCCGTGTCAACAAAAGGTGGCCACCAGACTGTTTTACAGGAGACGTACGGAAGGACATCCAGGAAAGTATCAGCACCAGGAAGTGGAATGAACCCGGTCACAGAGGGTGGAGCTCTCACGACTTTAGACATGTAGTTGTCATGCAGTGTCTCAATTTTAACTACTTCGTTGAGGCCTCGGATTTGTTAGCAGATGAGGCCATCAGTACTGGGAGAGGGAACAGTATTGAGAACTATGACCGTGGTGCTTTTCGAGCTTTCTATAACGAGCTACCGCTCAAAAGACTAGATGCTGTCGGACGAGTGATACCCAAGTACCTCTTCACAGACGCAATTTCTGTAAGAGATGCTGTCAACGCCGTTGAGACCAGATCTGTCCCAAACGACGATAAAATCTTGACTGCTGTTTTCAAAGAACGAGAACCCTAGATCTCGAACGCAAGAGGCTTCTGCAAGCAAACTTATGCCATGCGCTTGGTCCAAGTGGCCACTGAAAAGAATATAGCGGATGAGCTGTTCCCGTATGTACAAAACCAATCCATGACCATGGATGAAGTATTGCTCATTAACACGATCTCACGGATGACAGCGACATTCTCAGAGGACCAGCGCGGAAAGTTCATCTTTTATAGTTTTGACGTTGTGCACCTCAGGATGAGCCACCAGGCGTTGCAGCCACTCTTTGCGTCTTTAGATCGCATGTTTGGCCTAGAACGCACCTATGTGTACTCCCAGGTATTCCCGTACGAATGCGAGTTAGTGATTCAGGACCGCTTTCGTCCTCCATACTATGAGGGTCGGAGACCAACCGAGACGGCACTAAGTACCTCCGGTGTAGCTCACTGGATGGAGGGATTAAGACCGAAATGTTGGACATGGGCGACAATAATCATGATAACGAGTTGCCAGAATGCTCGATGTAGCAGCCGTCCTCCTAGGGCAGGGAGACAACCAGATTATTGTCGACCGTGTACCTTCGGATGAGACCTTCTAGCGGACAAATACCACTGTTCAACAGTTCGCTACTCAATTCGTAACCACGCTGGTTTCGGAATCTGAACGGTTGGGCTGGGAAGTAAAGTGGTCGGAGACTTGGTTTTCAACTGTGTTATTTGAATACTCCAAACGTTACCACCTGATCGGGGCAGAAGTAAGCGCAGCCTTGAAGAAAGCTTCCCGGATAGGATCCCAGTCAAATGATAGTATCCGCACGTTAGCTAATCAGCTGTCATCATATTTCTCAGCTGGTATAGCGATTGCAGGTACCGACCACAGTCCTATTGGCGGATAAGTGCTGGCTGTTGTAGAAGCCTCTATTGCACTACTAGAAGTGGATGAGGACTTGATTGCGGTGACTCTGGCGGCAATGTGCCTCATACCCCGTCAACTAGGAGGATATCCTACAGTGGGCTTTGCATCATTTGCATATCGAGGTCAAATGGACCCGCTCACCACCACCCTGAGTGTTGTGATCAGCGATACGCACGATGTCAGGTGGCGCACTATTAGTAGATCCTATCTCAGCAGCAATCTCGCTTGGACAAGTCCTAGTGGACAGAATAGAGAGTGGGAAGGAGCTAACCTACTACAATTATGTCATCAATGGAACATCTGATGCTCAGATGGAGGATCAGCAGAGAAAGATCAATGGGATTTGGGGATCTCGTGATCTACTGGAGGGAAAAAACTACCCGACTATCTTAGAGTGCGAAGAGAACTATATCAGTGCTGCGAGGCAGGGAGTCGATGCATCAGAGAGCACTTATGGGCTTCTCATTGGTCACTGCTACGCTTCAACCAACACCGCCACATTCTATGCAGATTCCACCACTCAGAATTCAATCAGAACCTCATTACGCTATCCCTTCTGCAAGCCCTGTGTTGCAACCGAATACGCCAATCACGATACGCATGTAACGTGTTTCGATAGCGATTTCCGTTCAGTAGATAAAGTATGCTCGCGTTTTTTCTATTTATTAATCGCTCTTCTTCTCATCTTAACTGTTAATGACTTTATTAATTCTGTATTTTTTGCTTTTAACAGTTCTTGACGTTACACGATAAAATTCTTCTTTCCTTTTTCTTCAGTTTCGTTTTAGTCTGTACGAATCCACGCCCACTAAGGAAACATCCTGTTCGAAATTTTAAAAAGAGCAGTCGGAGTCTGCTGTAACTATGGGTCATCGTTTGATTGGACAGGGGGAAAATGTAGGCACGGGGTTTACATTATTTAAATAAGTTAAAGGCCTCCTTTAGTGATATCTATAAACTGTCTAATTTTTACAATTATTTGATGCTAGTATCATAACGTAAATAACCAAAGCATTCGTATGTTTTTTAGTTGCCTCTGTGATATTTAAAACACGTCTTTATGTTGGGTCTATGAATGTTGAAAATCAAATCTTCTGCCAAACCGGCCACCTGGTAGGAAAACGGTTGATATGGCATGTTTTATGAGTAATTCGCAATGTTGTGTGTGTGCATCCATGCGTGCGTGCGTTTGTACGTGTGTATATTATGTCTAAGCAGTGGGATCAATTAGTAAATTTAGATTATATGGTATATTAATAATATGATGCATTGAGATCAATCATGTAAAGTCCAGATCATCAATGTAAAACATTTCTGAGATGTCATGCTTATGATTCTGTTTTCAATGTGTGTGTGTGCATGCTGCATACATGTATATATTATGGTGAATGTTTTTTTATTAATAATTTAGACATGTTAGGTTATAATGCATGTTTCGTAGTAAATTTTTCAGTAGTGGTGCATGTGGGCGTGTGTGTCAGTGTGACTTGTACTAGTAGATATCATATAATAGTACGTGACGTCGATTTCAAATTTCCTTTCTGGTATCAGTATTGTTATGTTTGTATGACATACACGCAACTACGCACCGTTTTTATTTTTTTTTTTTTTTTTTTATTTTGGTTTTTTTTTTTTGTTTTTATTTAAACGCGCTGGTGTCTGCTTGCGGGCGAGAGCAAAGATGTTTTTGCGATAACGGCCTCGCTCGCTATATGGTGGCGAGATTGCTTTCATCAAGCCCTTCAGAAAACGTCCAGAGAAGCTCAAGTTGAGCATCAATTTTGATCGAGACCATCCAGATTTGTGCGAGATTATGACTATCCTTTTCCAGAGAGATATTATGAAATTCTGAGAACATGTCCTGCCCATGAAAGGAAAGCTGATTAATGCGACCACTTATAGCAGACAAGCAAGATGCCTTAAAAAAAAAAAAAAAAAAAAAAAAAAAAAAAAAAAAAATAAAAAAAAAAAAAAAAAAAAAAAAAAAAAAAAAATATTGTTGTGGAGGATGATGAGAGAACGAAGGGAGACGAATCCTCGATTGATCGGAGCGACTATTTACGCAGAACTCCAGCTTGTACAGCTGAAGATTATGTTTTGAAGATTTACCGTTATGTTGGAAATAGTGAGAGGATGCGGCAGAGTTGTACAATTAATGGCTCCAAGTGGGAATTCTATGGTGAGATCTTGTCGTGAGGTTTCAAGATTCGAGCATTAGACCCCATGTAAGATGCCTGGGCACTTATGCACTTGGTGAGCATGCAGTCATGTGTCTTGTCGATGCTGCTCTTTGCCTCTACGGAGGGTTTTGTGAAATCACGGTAAGTATCCTCAGCTCGTTATTATGAACATGTCAACCAGTTACATGAAGGCAGGGCTGGAAGATATGGAAGCCTTTGGAAATAACATGGCTACATAGTAAAGCTAGGCTTATTTAGCGATGTGCAGCAGTATTGCCGATGTTGAAACGTGATCACCACGATTTGTTTTGTAATGTTGAAAGAGGCATCTCATACAGGATTCGATTGTGCACTACAATGTTACGTAGATACAAAACTGGGAACTCAGATCTTCGTTGGAGAATCGCGACTGGAAGTCTTTGGTTTCCTGTCCTTGACAGCTGGAGGTCGGTCGAGCTTTGATGGAGATATAAACGACAGTGGATAGTGGACCAAAAGGCAGGCTAGGAATTGTTTCACTCATTATATGAAGAGAATAAAATATTGGTAATGTGGTAAATGATGCTGAGATCAATGACGTATAATAGTAATTAAAAGTTGCATGAAATTTATTTCATAACATTTACATTAAGTTAACTAACACTACTAACATTACTAACATTAATAACATTGTGTCAAGTCACAGATGAGTAAAAATTAAACGAAACAATGTGTTGTTAAACACGTGATGTTATACTTTGTATCAAGCAAGCCAGACAATGCGTCTAGGCATATGTACGTTTGCAGCGTATTGTGCAACCCTGGCCGTATGTAAAATGAACGTGCGCATTATGAATATAAATTTTTTATAGAGGTTTGACACCGGACAACCACGGAAGCGCTAGAGAAAATCCAGTCATCACGTACGACCGGACGACTGTTAAAATTGAGCCCTGCATAAGCGATATTTCACTTTGCATGGTCCTGTGTATAAAGGTCCGACCGAGACTGGCTACGTTTGAAATGGGTTGAGGAATGTTGATCATTGTACTGTTAGGCCCGCTAGACTGTGAGTTTGGTTGAAAAGTTTGTGTGAACAAGGATTGTTTGTGGCACCGTGTGGTGGCTCCCCCTGGTTAGTAGTTGGGAACTAAAGTTTGGTTTGTTTTTTTGTATTTCAGTCAATCATTTTAGTATGGTTAAACGCATGTGGAAAAGGAGACCATTAGTTGTTATATATTTGAGGTCAACACCACCTACATACAGCGCTATGCCTAAAATATCCAGTAGCTGTGTGTTATTGCGTGGAGTTATACATCTGTGTATTTCTAATATTCAAATGTCATAGACTTTCTGGATCTTCAAGCCTATCATGAAATGTACATTT
>NW_014578447.1:36803-62010 GCF_000485595.1 Priapulus caudatus
CTCCTTTCGGCAACGCTTCTCTAGTATCCCGTCTCATCTGGTTCGACGTTGCCTTGAACATTGGCAACGAACATGAACAAGGCATCGCACGTTTCCTTGGCACGGTTGCCTTAAACTATGCCTGGGTAATCGTAGCTCCAAGAAACGGTATTGCGAGGATTAGAATATCCATTCCGTCCGTTGTATAAACAATCCGTCGCACAGCCTGGTCGGGCTAGCGTAATCGTTGGCCAACGGTTCAAACATGTACGCAGCTGAATACAACACTCGCAGCTAGGGCCTGCATACCTCCCAAAGTGACCGACCAATCAGAGCGCTCAGAGTTGACACACCCCCACTCGCAGCTCGCAGCCCGCAGCTCAGGCATTAAAGCTAATGCGATGTTTTGTGGTATCCATGGCTACCTTTGTGTGTACATGGCAATCTAGCTTTAATAATAATAGCGGCAATCGGCCATTCATTATTGACATGCCGGTGCGGGACCGGCACTTATGTTTTCGTGTATGTATGTTGTGTTATATTATGTTTATGTTTCACTTGTGTTTTCGTGCCTACTGAAACAAATCCGAGGTACAATTCCGCGAAAATTATATTGACTGCCGTTGACATTGAAACTATGATGAAGGCTGCAATCGAGCAATGGCTAGATGCTGCCATAACACTGCCATCAACGAATTGCAATGTCCCAAATACAAACTGGCTGAATGAGTTCCGAGATTGGCTTCGGCAACATGAGGATTCAGACATTTTAGTATATCCGGCAACTTCAACCAAAGATCTTCTCACTCTCTGTGATGTTGGCTGGATGGAACTTCAAACAATAAGTGCATTTCTACCAGTAATCAACCATTCGGCAAATGGTAGAAAGGCAATGGCATTCAGCAATCTTGCTGAATTACAAGATGATGATCTTGAGAAAACTTTAGCAGCAGAGCTCAGTAATGTAAACAACATTGCTTTCATTCTACATGTTGGCAGGGATAGTGGCCAAACCTACGTTTCATCACACGCCTTAACCGGCAATCACTGGTCAATGTTAACAGTCGATCTTCGAATTGGATCTTTCCAGTATTTTGATAGTTTGTGTTGGCCAGTTCCGAGAAATTTAAAGAACCCACTCGAAAGGGTTATAAAGGCAATAATAAAGGTGCGTTCCATCGAAGTAACAGTCCCTACCGACATTTCATGTGCCCATCCTAGTAGCAGCAGTATTCACGTGTGTACTGGGGACTGTCTGATTAACTACCCCATTAAGCAATGTGGCAATGTTTGCGGAGCAATCACTGTTCTAATGGCAGCAGTTTTTGTGCAAGCTCCCACCTATTGGCAGAACGTGATTCAGTCACCAGTTCGTATGTCGTCTTGTTGGCTTCGAAATCCCACTGCCAACTCATCGTATATTCGCAAGGTACTAATATCTTGGTTGATGCAGCAGCGTATAGATATGTCCAATCTTGGCATCCAGGATGCGCAAATTCAGGCTCAAGGTACAGTCAACAGCAACGCTTTTACAGTAGAAAAGCGTAACGAGGAGATTTTCAAATGCAAAGAAAAGACAAGGAAGCATCGTGAGATGCGATCTTCTCAACAAAGTGCGGAAGCACAACCAGAAAGTATTATTGAAATCTCGACGTCTTCGGAGGACTGTAGTGTTGATCGGTTGGCAGACTTCGTGGATGAAGAGCCAGTAAAAAAAAAGCATGTAGGTATTTAATTTACAATTTTGTGTTGTTTTAGCAAAAAACTTATTAAAACTTTTAAACTCAAAAAGTAATGAACTTTGGCTAAAAAACACTTTTATTTCGGTGAATTGGAAAAAAAATTTGTCGATCTCAAACCACAGAGAAGAGTTTCTTACAAGAATAAGTGTCTTATCTATACCGAACGTAGGTATCTTATTGTAAGGAGTTTTCATTGAGAGAAATATCCATGTTTTGTGGAAATTTGACAAAAGTTCGAATAGAAACAATGGCGAGTGTAGCTTTGCATCCCACACTCGAACTCGTGACTCTGAGTAATTACAAGGTATTGTTGTAGTACACGACAAACATATTATCTCAAATTAATTTTAATTTTTGAGACCTTAGCAATGAACTATTGACACGCCAAATAGATTGCAGGTGAGCCTTGAATCGCATTTATGTCAGTCTCTGAGATATTAGTACAAACCCTTTTCTAAAGGCTAGATATTTGTTTTTTTATTTTATCTAAGGAAAATCATACAATTTTCATTCTTGTCAAAGTTTCAATTTCAAGTTTGAGATATTTTTTTTAGGGTGAAAGTCAAATATACAACGTGGTAGAAGTTGAAAGTAGCGGAGAAACCTTAGATTTTGTAGATGTTAAGGTTGATCGCGCAAATCAACAGAAGAATGTAGACCAAGTGGCTGAAAGCTCTGCACCCACTGTAAGTATAGGGAAAAACACCATCTAAGACTCTAAGTTATAAGTAGTATTTTGTAACAAGAAGTTAGTTTTCAGTTGCCTAAAGTGAAAGAGTAAATTTTCCTCAACATTAAAAAAACGTTTCAGTCGCAGTCTTTATAAAGTTTGTCTAATTTTTGCAGAACAGCAGGATTAAAGTTCATTTTTAGGTAAAAGCAAACTGGCGACATGAGAAATTTTTATGATCACATTTCTAACAAGAATCCACGCTGATATGGCGTAATTGTCAGAGCGTTGAAGCTTATTGTCCGCGGAGGCAGGTGCAGATTTCGCCCTGGCAATGTCAATTTTGATTTAACAGGTTTTCCTTCTCTAGTTTCTGAATAGTAATTTCTATAAATGAAGAATTGCTTTGTAAGCAGGTTAGAGTGATTATTAGAAAAATCAAATCTCTTATGGCACGTCTCTTCTATATCTTTATTTACAGACTCAGGAACGTAGCAGAAAATGTCCAGTAAAAAAAAAAATCAAAACTACTGGAAATTCAAAGCAGGCAAAAAAGAGCAGGGTAAATTGTGGTGATTGTGGAGAAACATTCAGTTCTGTCCACTGCCTTTACAAGCATCGTAAGCGTCAATTACATCCATCTGACGAGCCACAGCGTGAGAGAAACATGCCTATAACGTGTGTGCAGTGCTCCGACTTCAGGTAACTTTAGTTGTGTTACGTAGCTAAACTGCTAAACTGAATAAAGCTAACAAGGTAAAATTTCTTTCACGTTGCAGGAATATCCAAACAGTTTAGTATAAATTTTAAAACTCAATTATTATCAATTTTATACCCTAATATAACCAGCTGAAGGTTCAATTCCTCCTAATTTCAATTTTGTTTATAACCTCTCTTGCTGATGTTATTTACCTTCAACGTCATACCTCAAATCATACAAGTGTGTTTGTTAAGTGCACATTGGAGCAATAAGGGTCTAGCGTTTAGACGTTCCGATTACATACTTCTACATAGTTGCATAATTTGATAGAAATTGGGAAAGAGATTCGATATAAGGGGTAAATTGACTCACAATTGTCATAGGACTGGCATTTTCACATTTGAAAATGAAAAGATTCATTAGAATTTCTAACCTATGACGCCATTGTACTGAGCTCAAAGCTCAAACAACTATTAAAATCCAGATAACACTCTTAATAAGAGTCCTAATTGTTGTCCTTGTTAAGGGTCTTTATTTCATTTAACAGATGCGCAACGATGGAAATTCTTGTAGAGCATGTGACAGTGAGACACGGAGAGAAGCTGGAGGTTGCAAACCATCAGTTTGAAACGACCAGAGAATTTCTGACTTGGCAAGTGAACATCGAGAAAGAAACTACCTCATGGTTTGTGAAATATCGAAAAAGAGAGGGAAAGCAGCATACAATTGATTGGTTCAGATGTAACAGAACGGGTACTTACAAACCACGTGGCACAGCGAAAAGAGCAATAAAGCAGCAAGGCACATCAAAAATTAACGGGTACTGCACGGCTCACATGAAGGTAACGACATCAAAGTGCGATGGCAAGGTGACAGTGGAAGGCTGTCTGGGGCATTTTGGTCATCCGCTTAAACTTGGCCACTTGCGAATTCCCGATCAAATTAGACAAACCATTGCTGGTAAGCTAGCGAAGGGAGTCACTATTGAGTCTGTTTTAGACCAGATTCGCAATAGCACCCAGGATGGCATATCAAGGGAGCATCTAATTGACCGAAAGGATATAATAAATGTGAAACATCAATTTAACGTAGATCTCATGGAAAAAGACTCCAAAGACACGAGAAGCATTCACTATTGGGTAAATGAGCTTGAAAAGGGTGAATTCAACCCCGTCGTTGTCTACAAGCCCCCAAGGGATAGAAGGATATTCTTTGCCAAATGATGATTTCCTGCTTGGCATTCAAACCAAGTACCAACTAGACAAATTTATACAGCACGGAAAAAAAATCGTCTGTATGGATTCAACACATAAAACAAATCAATACGACTTTCAATTAATCTCAGTCCTTGTTATTGATGAGTTTGGAGAAGGAGTACCTGTTGCATGGCTGATCTCAAACAGAGAAGATCAACTGGTTTTGTCCCCGTTTCTAGCAGCTATTGCAGCAAGGGCAGGGGCAATCAAAACCTGTGTATTCATGTCAGATGATGCAAATAATTTTTACAATGCATGGGTTCTCAATTTTCCCAAGCCACAGAAGAAATTGATCTGTGCATGGCATATCGACAAAAATTGGCGAAAGGGGCTTAGAACGCACATCTCAGCAAAGGATGACATGGCTGAAGTATATGCTGCCCTCAAAACCATGCAATTTGAAGCGAGCGAGACCCAATTTCGAAAGCAACTTCAAGAGTTTTGCGCATGGTGTGAGAAGACCTACCCGAGGTTTTACAATTATTTTTTCGATACATACGTTAGACGTGTCGAGCAATGGGCGCTATGTTTCCGAGTAGGTGCAGGCATTAACACGAATATGACAACCGAAGCATTCCACAATCTCCTTAAAGGACTCTACTTCCAGAGAAAGCAGAATAGGAGAATCGATCACTTGCTTGGTAAGCTTTTAAAAATAGCACGTGACAAGGTGTTTGACAGTCTCATCAAGAAGGAAAAGGGGAAGCGAACATACAAGCTCAGAGAATTAGATATGCGCCATAAAAGGGCAGAGGTAATTCAAGATGACGATATCCGCGAGCTTGATAACGCTAACTGGAAAGTTCGTTCTCAAGAAGAAAGAGATGTTTTACATTCCATCAAACTCATGAAAAAGTCATGTAATTGCTACGTCCATTGCTCAAGATGCGGAGTGTGCCAACACATGTATCGATGTGGCTGCACCGATTTTAACATTAGGGGAATTTCATGCAAGCACATCCACGCAGTTCATATGAAGCAACCAAATGGCAGCGAAGAAGCGAACTTAACGAGAATAAACGCCGACACCACAGTAAACGAAGATGTCGCAGAAAATCAAGATTATTTGTGTATTTGTGTCAAGGACCATATCAATATCAAGGTATAGGTTGGTAGATTTGAAGAGTTTTCAGAAGCGAAATGGACTTGTGTGATCTTGCTGAATCTTTGTTTTTATACATAATACACTATATATATATTGATTAAATGCAAGTTGGTAGATTACCTTTCCTTGGTAAACCTATACCATTAATGTATAATCATTTTCAAAAAATCAATCAACCTAAGATTATTGAAGTTGATGATTGTAAGACTATTAAAAAACGCGAGGTGAATTTGCCATTTTGAAGGTAAATCTTAATTGAGTTGGAGACCCCTTTTCATGAAACTTGTGTAACTTGTGTGGCTGCACAGGCCTTGTGTACCATCAACAATATTCTCTTGTCAGAGACTTTAAAAACATACCTACCAATAAAACTTTTAACAGGCTCCAGAATTGTTTAATGATATGGTACAGTTATCTAGAAAAATCGTAGAAAGGTATATCCATTGGCCAAATTTTGTCAAATGGTCATAATATGTCCTGTCTGCTGCAGAAAAAGAAAAGAGTATAGTATTATAATAAACAACCTTCGGGGAACTGAAAAATGGAGATTTTTACAATATACAAAAAATACCAACAAAGCCTAAGAAACCAAGGTAGTGATATTCAACAAAATTAGACAAATTAAATCAATTTCCACTGAAATAATAACTTGTTTTATAGGGAAAATACCCCATTATAACAACATCTCTAGAAAAACATTTTTCCATACCTAGCTATATAGTCTGTGGGCTTATGTATAAAAAGCAAAATTTTGGGTAGATTCTTGGCACCCATGTTTAAACACACCTAGAAACATCACTGATTAAGAAAAAAATGGGTGCCAGTTTTTCCATAAACATTTAGGGCCGCCATTTTGAATTTCAAAATGGCGGCGTTTTTTAAAGCGATTTGTATTATTTTTTGGTATTCAACGTTATTTTAAACGTATAATCGAAATGCGTTCATAGAGTTTGGGTACCAAATGAATTATAGTTGAGACAACTTTTCATCTAAACTCTGTTTGCATGGATAGAAACAGGTTTGCGACGTTATTATAAAAAAATATATATAATCTTACCACGCATTTTTAAATTTTTAAACGCAATCGGACTCCATTTTAGTTTTTAACTTTGTATTTCTAGTCAAGACATATATCTAATCAAGTCATAATTTTATAAATGTTTTAAATAATTTAAGGTCTTGACGACGCATGGCAAGAAGCAGATCTGTACAGTAGCGTGACTGCATGTATCACAGATTTTAAATGGCAAGGTCATCTACAACAGAGCGACTCGAAGGCGCCACCAGTTAATCTCTCAGCACTTGCCGATCTTCTGGATGGGAGAAATTCCTTGAGGATCACCCAGTTGTACGTGACGCGGCCTTGGGTAGCCAGCGTAAAAAGCAGCTGACTGAAGCCACTGCCGGCCTCCAGATAGAACACAGGCCGACTTGCGCGAAGGCGCCTTAGGCATTCAAAATGACAATCAATAGACCTCCTTAAATCTGAGAAACAGCTTACGCAAGAGTTTGACGTGTCCGCTAAGATCGACGCATCCTCAATGTTTTCACACATCCGGCCTAGGCCACTCGTCACCATGCGGCCACGGTAGTTACAGTTCCAGAAGGCCTAATACGGGAAGGTTTAACTGGCACCAAGCTATCTAAACTTGCAGACATCACGTCCTTGGAAAGCATCCTTTTGCTAGTGTTACTTTTCTGACTAATGCCAGGGCTAGCATTATGCTCCGAAACATTCCAGAGCCTCCAGTTCCGCACGCCCCACTGGATGCCCATAAAACCCCTGATTCGCAGATCTCCTAAGCCAGAGCACTCTACCCACTAATCCGGGTGACCGTTTTGCCCTTCAGGTACGTACCCAATACCCAGCCACCCGATATCTCTAAGCTCCACCGACCCGTCACTTTCCGCGAGTCGTGATTCAGCGTATGGAACCACCGCTCAATCAAAATCTCAACACTCCCGCACCCTCATAGAGCCGTCCCAAGGCGCCGACCTACCATCTCGCCCACTCCACCCACCACATCCTCCTCATGAAATAACATTCAACATCTCCAGTACGCATCTCTGAGTTAATTGTCTCTCACCTCTCCGGAGCGATTGTTCCGCCACGAAGCTGGTGCCATGATCAGAACGACTGTAGCTCACTACTCACTCGGCACAATGCCCCACCAACAGCACCTCCTACTCACTCCTCTGTCCCAACCTATTGGCTCGGCCCAAGAAACGCCCAGTTGCCCCTCCAGCGTGAAGTCCGAGTCGCTAGCACCCCTGAGAATCGCCTATATCAAACAGCGAGGCTCAGTCAGCCCCCCACTGGCTCCGCAAGCCCATGCCACGCGAGCCTCGCACACATCTCTCTGTCACACCGCGCGCGCTCCGCCTGCTCATCTGGTACCACCACCGACCGCTCAGCTCTACAAGGCCTCACGGACCACCTCCCAATCCTGCCCCCAGACCGCCAACCCTTTCACACCAAAAGAATCATCGAACCGCTCCAACGCCTACTCCGCCAATGGCATTGGAACAGCCTTGTCTGTAACTATCACGCCATATCTTGCGCTCGAAAAAAGCCCACGGCTTTTGCTGACAGGAACGCCGATCTTCTGGAGTCGCAAATTTGGCTGGCACAAGATGACCAAGTCAAGCAGAAAGACATGCCGATGTCTGGCGCGCCCCCTGCCAAAAGGACATTAAATGAACGCAGGTCTGAGCGGGTGACCTTCAAGGCAACCACTATCACTCTTCTGCCCAGACTCGCCCTGCGTTATTGCCCGCGGTCCATTCGAGAGGTGTGATCCTTGGAAGAGTGATTGGCAATGTCGATGAGTTTGCCTACACGAACAAAGTTCTTCATGGGCCAACGGACTGGAGTCTATTCATCCCACTTACGGACACCGCTAAGCACAGCTGATACAAGGTTCCTGGAAGAATTTGGATGGCCAACGACACACGTTCAAACTTCCTGCCACACGCTGCCCACCCGAGTTTGAAAGAGGGAATTGGAAGACGCTCGTCTTGGTAGTTGATGGCAATGGGCATGTTACATGGAGGATGGCAATCAAGAACCTTTCAAGACTTGCCAAAGAGCTCTGCACACATACTTCGTCCACACTTCACTTGATCTCAAAGGCTCCGAGGATACTTGTCACGTGGCGAGTTATATTTGATAAGCTACAGCCAATAAAAGATCAATGTAAGAGAAATCAACCTTATGAGAGCGGACGCGAAACGCAATGTGGCGGTAACTACAACTCCTACATAGTATCAACGGACCGCAAAACGCGGCATCAAACAGCACGCAAAGAGATGTTTCTCGGCCAGCAAGCGCCACAAGGATTCAGGCTAACTCCACCTTGTCCCATGCAGTATCCGCGTCCTACAGCTGACGTCTCGAAGGTCATGACTGCCAACACCGGCAGAGGCATGACGCAATTATGAATGTGGAAATAATGCCTGGTGGTCAGCACACAGGAAGACAGGCGAACACTTCTATGATTTATCATGCTGATAAGAAGTTGCCAGAGCAAACGGGCATTAAGCGTTTCCACATTAAATATTCTCAAGACATCAGACTGATGCTGCCTTTTAAGGCTCTACGCAAGACGCCGCTACTGTGGCAACCATTCTGCGCTAATCATTGGGCGTCAAGCGAAAAAGACGACGATAAAAGTCTTCCTACAGCCTACAGCTTTGACCGGGCAGAAAATCAGCAGCTTTTGATAAACTGGCATGCTCTCACCAGGCGTGTGCATACCGACAGGACACATACCAGGGAAGAAGGCGAAAGCACAGGAATCCTTTGCAAACTTTCCTGCAAGGCACAGCCCCGCCGAGATCCTGTTAGCACTAGCTGGTCTTGGGAAAAGGAGATCGAACGCGTCCGAAATAGGACTCTATACGACATGGCCTGACTGAAGATGTTCCTTTTTTTCTGACTTTTCCGTGTCCAAGTGGGAGTCCACATTGGGCAAGAAATAATGCTCAGATTTGTTTTGTGTTCAAGCAACGACTCAAAGATGATACAAGGAGTGTGGACGAACATGCCACCGCGACTCACGGGAGCGCATATTCAACACTATATGCGGTGCCATGCCAGGCTAAGTGATCTTGTGCGTACGCAGGATTGGTATTGAAACCAACTTGTCTGGACCTCTGAACCTTGGGGTGGCAATGAACCTAGAACACAAAAATGCGACTGACAGTTCTTTTCTTTCAGGGGTTGGCTCTTAGGCGCTCACTCTCGTGCTTCAAGTCTGTGCTGAATGGAACTGTGGAGATAGCAAGTGGGCTTCGGCCCGAAGGTGCCTCTATTGCCAGAGGGAAAACAATGTGGTCTGGATGTCCGAACTTTTGCAAATGGGTGGAAATAGCGACACTCTGTCACGAACATACACCACCCAATGATTGAGCGAAGATCTAGAAGCATGATTGAAGCAATGAAACTAGTAACTTCCTGATTCATACGATGTAAGCAATTGTCGTAACCTTTAAAAAAAAATATTCCATTTTCCACTTATAAATTAAAATTTTATAGTATGAACTACATCTTCTAACATTATTTCTTATAAGCTGTTCTTGGAACGGACTGGTCTAAAGAGTGTTCCAATCAAAATACGGTTGTTAGTTATTGCAGAATCCTCATATGGCCAACTGAAAACATATGAGTTAGACACCAAAAAAAAAATCTTCCAATGTCCATTTGGCTACAAACGTTATGACATTTACGTTAGCAAAAGCACTGAAATATAGTGGACCATCTTAGCATTTCTGTCCTATTTCTGGCAGTATATCGAGTTGCTCTAATGTTGCTTTCCAATAATCTTTGATTCCTTTATATGAGTAGTTTAAATAATAATAGGAAATAAATATTGTATGAGACATATCTGAATTGAAATAGCTTATGGTTTATATGCATTAGTTAAAAAAAAGAAGATTTCTGAATGGACCCATTTTGAAATTCAAAATGGAGGACGGCCTAAGATGTACATGGAAAACACTGGCACCCATTTTTTCGTTAATCAGGTGAAAGTTTCTAGATGTGTTTAAAAATGAGTGCCAAGAAATCTACCACAAAAAATGAAACCAACAAGATCTAGGAAAATATACATAAGCCCATAGACTAATAGGCAAACTTGTAAGATGCATACCCATTGAAATGCCACATCACCATAGATGTACATTCCAAATTTTAAGTGCCTAATGTTTTAAATTAAATTTTAAGCTAACTTTAACTTTAAAACTTATTCTTATCTCTCTAGAGAATTCACATTAGAATGTAATAAATTCTTAGACAACTTTAAAATTGTTTAGAGGTTCTTGTATTCTTGTATTGTTATGTTAGCGTAAGGTTGAAGAACTGTAAATCTCGTTGGTTGTGCTTTGGCACTTAAAATTCTATTTTTTTTACTAGAATAAATGTATACTGTTGTGTATCAAATGAATGTTTTCAGCGTGCTTGCTTGAGCTTCTTGATTTGATCATAGTTGAATAAAAAACAGATCTATTGAGTTTCACTGAAACTAGACGACGTGTCTTTCCACTTAATCATAGATTAGGATTAAGAATATAATTAAAATAATAATAATAATAATATTTAATAAGAATTAATACAAGAAGAACAGATAAAAATAGTATTTCGGCCGTTTTCGGTCGTGTTGCGCTATTAAAGCTAGATAGCCATGTACTTCAGCTCAGCTGCACATACATCGCATCACACCAGCTCATGTACATCGCATCAGCTTTAGTGCCTGAGCTGCGAGCGCTCCGATAGGTCGGTCACTTTGGGAGGAGCTGCGAACACTCCGATTGGACGGTCGACTTTGGGAGGTATGCAGGCCCTAGCTGCGAGTGAATACAACTATCTTCAACATGTTCAACTTCATTGTCTATGTCTACTTCATTTTCATCTTTTATCAATGCTGATTGACTGCTCATCCGTATCGTACGAAACTGATGATTAGTCTAGAGACGACTCTGAATCCGGTGTTACATTGTACATTGTACAGGCTCCATGTACGCACGCCTTTGGCAACAGGTGAGAGCTAGTGCCTAGCCTGACGTCACACTACGTCATGCGCCAAAGTAGGTGGCGCTTTTGCGTTCCCGCAAATTCTTAACATTGTGTTCATCAAAAAATGCTTTTTTCTCATACACCCGAAAACCATTCAACCTGTAAATTTCTTAGTAGTTGTACAAAACATAGTTAATTTGATATATGTAACTATTTTTCATCACTAAAGGAGGCCTTTAAGAATTTCTATCATACAACTCCGTTTTAAAATAGAGGCCAGTGGATTAATTATTGTACACGAGGGCAGTTGCAATGTGTGAAGCACGAGTCTTCCACGTTCGTGGGGGGTATGGCACGTGGAAGCCGGCAGATGAGCTGTTGTTGTTGTGCTGTGTTTAGCAGGCGTTGATCCATGCATCACAACCGCTGGTGTTGTTCAGGCATGGTATCGATATCTGTTTTTACACCAGTTGGCACGGCCGGGCAGAACCTCTCCCCGGAGGAGGGTCAACACAATAGGGTATATATCCCTATTTGAACAAGGAGCGTGCGGGATATGTGCGCGGCACGCTAGCTTAGCTACGCCAGGGGGGGGGGTGGACGGATTGATTGCCGATCTAACGGTTTGTGTGTGAGGAGATGTATTCTAAACCAGGGATCTGCTGCGCCTCTCTCGGACAGCCACCAGGTTACAGGGATGGTTTCCTTATTTGGAGAGGGGTTCGTGTAAGACTAATTTAAGACCGTATATATAAGACAACGCAAACGGTATTCGTCAGTCTTAATCTCGTTTGTGTGTATGCGTGTGACATCGTCGTATCCAGTACGTAAGTTCATTCTTAAGTGATGCCTTAGGGTTCTTGCCACTATATCTACCTTGATTTAATTTGTACTATCTTAGTGAACTGTCTTTCTAGTACAGGAAATAATCTTTCTTATATTTCTAAACGTAGTTTCTTATAGCTGTTGTAAGAAAAGCACTTAGTTTTGCACTGTCTTTTACGCACCTCTTTTTGTACTGTCGTGCGACCATTTCTGATTGCAAGAGCTTTCTTGTAATAAATCTATTCTTTTGTGGCACTGTCTCACTCTTTGATTATAAGTGTTAACATTTCTATACACTTCTTGTAAGACGTAAGATCACCAGCTTACACTATGATTTAATAGGGGGGGGATCAGCATCTCATGGGGGCATGTCGCAAAGACTGGCTATCTGTAGCAATAACCCATAATTCAATCTTTTGGCACACCGGGGTAGTAAATTGAAGCCCCGATGAGAATGAGCCGTGCATTTTTTTAAATCACATTTTTTGGAAGCCCCGTTTTTGCAGCTTTCACTTTGTTGTTCTTTGTGGAAGCCATTTGTAAAATTGATTCCATTTTCCTTGCATGATGTATACCCTGTATGCATTACATTTCTACTAAAAATCCAAGTTTTTATTTTCGCTGTTTTGATTAACTGCTCGAGAAATTACACAAATGAGTACACTTGCACTGAGTATGGACATTTGACTTTTGGGATTAAGTATGCATTATTAGTTCCATCAATATCTCTTCTCTGCATGTGTGTATTTTTATCTGTCTTATTTGTCTTTCTACTGCAGTTGATTGACATACATTGTTCTACTGCCAAAGGTTCCAGATACCAGCACCATCCGTCAGTCCGACGAATCAGCTAAAGCCACCTACAAGAGGTATTATGACGCCAGGAAAGGTGCTCGAGTACTACCTCACCTGTCAAGTGGCCAGTTGGCACTGACGAAGCTGGACACGGAGAAGCGGTGGAACAAGTGGGGAACAGTTATCGGTGGTGACGAAAACAACCGATCCTACATCGTTCAGACGAATGCGGGAATTCATCGTCGGAACCGTAAACATATACAAGACACCCCAGTGACACCTAGTGGGCAGAATTCTACACCACCTCCAGCCACACAGCAAGGCATAGTGGTGCCGGCAGCAGAGGAACCGGTTGTTCTTGAACAACCTTTACGCAACATTGCGCCAGGCAACAATGGTCCCGAGGCGCAGGAAGATGCAGATACGGCTTCGCCATCGGATGTCAAGCAACAACCTATGGTACCAGTGACCTTCACAAGGAGTGGCCGGGCAGTGCGTCCACCTCAGCGTTTCAGAGACTACAAGTGTTAGTTTAAAGCGACTAAGATCCGCTAAGGGCAGAATAATCCCTGGATCTGAAGTCCAGACAGTGGGCAGTCTACCCTACAGTCTGAACTTCAGATCCAGGGATTCCTCCCATACAGTATATAAAGTTTTCGATTATAATCGATCATCGGGACATCACTACTGTTAATGGTTATTTTTATATACCATTTTGTTACTCACTGGTAGAAAATAAGCGGACCACCAACTTTTGTGCAGGACCACCGACTTTCTGAAGTTGGTGGTCCCGCTGTCCACTAGATTTTCAGCCGAAATTCGAACCCTGCATGTAAGGATCCTTCGATTTCTTGTTGTTATGGTACCCTACAATTAGATTAAAAGACTACAGTAATTTTTTTCTAGTTTTCATCTTGAAATGGTCCTAACTTGAGCTTGCGTTGGTCCTTTGGAGTGTTATTTTTTGTCACACAAGGCTAATTCCTCATTCAGCTTGGGGATTAAAAAACGGCCATTAAAAAAGTTTACCAAACCAAGGCACTTTACATTTGTATTGTTTGTGACCTCTATAAGCAGAAACCATGTTTTCTTGCTTCCAGTTTGACTCTGTACATATAACAGGGATAGCACTAAATGGGTTTTGAGGTCCGGGAGTATACCGTTAAAGAAGTCTAAATGACTTCTTATAGTTACAAATATGGTTGCTTTCATTGGGGGGTCAACTTGGGCCCTTTAATTTGAAGACAAGCTACCGTAAAAAAGAAGCCCTGAGCTGTGAAGGTGCTAAAATAAACCAAATACACTCATCTTTAGAGCACTCTGGACACCACATAATTCTGTCTGATTCCCAAAATTGAAAACCAATTTGGTTAATTTTATTTTTTTTAAACAGGAAGGTACAGGTTGAATGTTATCAGTTGCATCTCTGTACTTTCAATTAGTGTGTGTGTGTTTTGAAATACCAAATTTGAGTCAAACAGTTACTATTTCTGTCATCTGTAATGAAATAATGAAATGTGAAATTTCATGTCACTACTGCCGGACCTATGGGTAAAGATCGCCTGTCACCTACTTAATCTCATCCTTGATGTTGTAGGAGACATGCAATGAGGCATGTCACATTCAATGTATTCCTATTTTGACTGACAACTCTGACAGTGACTTCAATGATTAAAAGTTAGTTATATAAATTTGTTCTTTGTACATATGTACGTCAAAAAACATCCATATTGTGTTTTTAATGAAAATTTGGATGACCGAGACTAGATTGAAGGTGCATGTTCATCAGTACTTAAGATTGAAGGTGCATGTTCATCAGTACTTAAGATTGAAGGTGCATGTTCATCAGTACTTAAGATTGAAGGTGCATGTTCATCAGTACTTAAGATTGAAGGTGCATGTTCATCAGTACTTAAGATTGAAGGTGCATGTTCATCAGTACTTAAGATTGAAGGTGCATGTTCATCAGTACTTAAGATTGAAGGTGCATGTTCATCAGTACTTAAGTGCAGTCATCGTTTTAGCTCGTCTCTGCTGCAGCATTTTTTTGCTCCTTGCTCACATCAATAGTCTGCTCAAAAAGAGGATAGCATGATCTTTGATTGGTTAGCAGCTATTCGATGTCATCAAATTCTTATGAACCAGATTTTCAATTGGTCGAGTAATTTGTGACTCGGAAGTAAGTACATCAAGGACACCCCCCCCCCGAAAAAATAGATTCCTCTTCGAATGTGTGATCCGCTACGTAGCTGATGAAGGTCGTCAAACCTTCAGGTCGACCAGATCCCTTTAAAATTGTGGGATTGGTTTTGACAATCAGCAGCCCTGTTACATTTATAGTTATTTTACAGACTGGCTGTAAGGAAGGAGCAAGACAGGCTGCGGCAGAGACTACATTTAAACATGCGTATTGGGAGGGGAAAGGTTATAATGTTAGTGAAAGTATTTGTTAACAGCACTTAGTTTAAGAGAATGTGAGTCTGGCGTATAAAATGCAGTAAACCCATTATAGTATTTTTCCCGATTGCACCGGCCCTTTGACTGGATGCAGGTTCAAATTGCGATTGTTCATCAGCTACAAAAACGCCAGCGTACACGCACGTGTCGAAAAGTAACTGTGACAATTTGTTGGTGTGCTGTTGTTGTTACATTCTTTAATAATTAGAGGATTTGTGATGTTGATATGCATTTTGCCGTTGCTATGGCTAATAAAAATTACATAAAATGTAATTTAAACAAAAGTTTCTGAATTGTATACTCATTATGTGTCTATATCCATTTTAAAATTGCCATTTCACAACTCAGTGAGTAATACACAACTATTGTTTAGAAGAATTAACCAATTGCTGTGTAAACCATTTACAAAATTAATTGGGTAACTTAATTTTACACATATTATGTAGAAATGCTACACAACTTTTGTTTACAAATTACACAACCAGGGTTGTGTGAACTGTTTACACAACAGTTGGTAGGTTCATATAGTAAACAGCGGTTGTGTAAAATATTAAACAACTTGTGTGAGATTTTACACAACAGAAATAACAGTGAAAATAAATAAATATAACTGTGATTTGTGTGACTTGCCCTCGGTCTGTAACGTGCAAAATAAATTGACAGAAGCGCAACTTTGCCAGGGTGGCAGCATAATCAGGTGGTGTCATGTCAGCGGTCAAAAATAAAGATTTCGAAATTCGGTTGTTTTATGACAAACGTGAATTCGTGATTATAAAATGTGTGTTGATTTAAAACGCGAATTTGTGAAATTTGTAGTTATCTACTATTATTTATGCACTCATCATAATATACTCTAAAATTCTGGTGAATAGTATACCTTTAATAATAATGTATGATATATTAGCTAAAGCCATGCAACAATGGCAGTAGACATTAAAAACATTAATATTTACATCCATATAGGCATATGGACCTCGGAATAGTCTTAATTAGTGCGGTCTTCAAAATCCATCAACATCCATTTTACTGGGAGTACAAAACTGTCCTATGATGAACTGTCTGTGAGCGGCTGCCTCAGGAGACTTTGTACATATGTGAGAGGAGCCGTGAACAATGGCGCGTTGGTGATGTCAATAATACAACAATAACTGCTACAATAATACAATAATATTAGAAACCATGCAAATAAAACCAAACTCAATGATTAAACAATAATTGAGTTGTATTGTTTTAAGACAATCACTAGTGTTTGTAATAATATTAGTTACCATGTAAATGAGTATAGGTTATGAAAACAAACTCAATGATTAAACAATCATTGAGTGGTGGTTTTTTTTTCAAGACAAGCACTATGGCTTGTAATAATATTACGGTGAACATGCAACTATTTGTTGCTATATCCAATGTCACGGAATTTACAGCTGTTAATTTAATAGATATTACAATAGAAATGGCCTCATTTACTCCACAATATATTCGATAATAAGCCACTTTTTAAATGCAAAAATGTACTTAGCCTAATTCTATAGGTATATTGTATTATATTGTATATTGTATTGTATTATATTGTATATTGTATTATATTGTATCTATAGTACTTTGTAAGTACGATACTAATGCCGGAAATATGCTCAGACAAAAGTGTGAATTTCATCGCACTTGCTTATAATTTACCGGTACTGTCCGGCTGCTTCATAATATTATAATAATGTTCAGAGGAATACAGGGCAACTCAGCTAATCATATCATATGAGCAGACCTGCGGCTACAGTGTTGCCGCAAATCTACCCTGTGCAAGCAATGCACAAACAGGTTAGGATATTTTCAGTGAGCCACCCTGTACGTTGGTTAAAAGTTTAAGTTTACAGCTTCTTTGTTTCTGTCATTTCGTATAGAAATTATATCCCTTCCTCTTTAGTTAATTGTAAATTTGAGGGTTTTTCTAGTATTGATGTGTGTATAAGATCGGCAGTGTTGATCTGTCTATTTGATCAACTTTGTCTCTTTCAGTCTTCGATATAGTCCCTTGGACTTCCACGAGTAATATTTATGAGGTTATGAGGTCACGTCATGGTTATGAATCCAAACTCAATGATTAAACGTAATGTTACACCATAGACGATCACAATAGATCATAAAAGTTTTAATTTGCATTAGCTGCCACTAGATGGTGCGCATTGTTTTTGGCGCGGATTCTGTTCACAAAGAGAGAACAGTGTTGAGGTTTGCGCTCTGGCGCACGTCTTCTAGGCAATAATTAAGAAGAACTAGCTACCCCCATAGAGTGAGTTGTTTTATACCGTTTTATAGTTATTCGTAGAATTGTTTAACATCATCATAAGTCGTGGCTTCATAGACTTAGTAGACTTCGTAGGCTTGTTAGAATATGCGTGTAACGGTGTATATTTGTGTATGCAGTGAGTGTAGGATTCGTCTTATTGCGATATGTTTACCTAAAATTTACATAGCGTGAGCCTCGATCAGATATAAGCCGTAATACCAATAGCTCAAGTGTGTAATCATTAATCAATGAGAACTTCAATATGAATCAAGATTTAATTCGCAATTGAACAATTATATAACGGTAATACTAATAGGGTAGAAAATTGTTTGTGACGATAGACAAGGAATCAGGATATATTTTGAACATGTACATTGTAGTGCATGTATCTCGTTTGTATTACAGTTTTCTACCTCTTCCGAGAGCGTGTTATAGCAATAAAGAAACTTTGCGTATAAGACAGCACAGTAGAAAATCTTAAACATGTGACTACCAAAGAGAAAAGACAGGCCACGTAAAGTGGTGAAAGAAACAGATGAGGATGAGGCAGAGGTAGAGGCAGTTTCGGTTGTAGAAAGTGCTGCATCTGTAACCTCAGCTAACCCCCTATCCGACAGGGAGGCGCCGGCCGGTGATGGCGATCGTCAGGAGCTGACATCGGGCGACATGCAGGTGTTGGAGGAGAACTGTCGCCTAGAGGAACTGCTGAGCGGCAAACAGATGGCGTTACATCTCGCTACAGAGGAATGCAGGCAGCTGAGGGAACAGCTAGACAACAGCGAGAAGGCAGGAAGCGAGTCCCGATCTGTTGCATCATCAGTAAAACATTGCTCCGTAACCTAAGCTCCTTGCTCGTTGCTCCGTAACCTAAGCTCCTTGCTCGTTGCTTCCTTGTACCTAAGCTCCTTGCTCGTTGCTTCCTTGTACCTAAGCTCCTTGCTCGTTGCTTCCTTGTACCTAAGCTCCGTAGTACTCAAGCAGAGAGTCAAGGCCGAGGCGGCTAAGGTTAAACTGCAATATGCCGAGCAAGAGGCAGTATTACTACAATGACAGGCTGACATCAATGTTAATTTAAAGCTACTAGAATCGAAGTGCGAGGTTGATGAAGCCGAGGCGGAGTTAAAGGTGATGACTGAGATGTTAGATGAAGAGAGCGTAGAGAGACAATCCTCTGTCAGAAAAGGAATGCAGTCAGAAGCTAGGAGGAGAACTGCTAACTATGTTAGCGAAGTATCTAGGCTGCATCAGAGCAAGACTGAAGAGGCATCGAGGCCGTGCCAGTGTGTGCAACACCCTCACCAGCATGAAGATGAGCACATCACAACAGAAGCAAGTGGTTATGCTCAGCCACAACTTAAGCCGGATGCTCCTGAGTTTCACCCACTTCCAAAGCAAACGCCAGAGCTGTCTGACTTCACAATGTACATAATGAAGAAAGATCTGTTGTTGTCAAGACTGTCTCAGTTAAATGACAAGCCTGAGCGATACTTGATGTGGAAGTCCAGTTTCCTTAACATTGTTAGGGAGTTGGATGTTACCCCTACAGAGGAACTATATCTCCTCACTAGATGGCTTGGCCCAGAGTCCACTAGGCAGGTAATAAGCCTTCGTGCTTCAAATGCGCACGACGAGGTTCAAGGTGTCGTCAAGATCTGGTAACGTCTCGACGAAAGGTATGGCTCCCCAGAGTTACTCGAGGCCTCACTCCGCGAGAGGCTAGACCAGTTCCCCAAATTAACTGGCAAAGATGGCAAGAATCTATATGAGCTTTTGGGTTTGCTTGCAGAAATCGAGTCTGGCAAAGAAAATGTCGCGTACAAACCATTGCTGGCATATTTAGACTTCGTGTGGTGTTAACCTGATAGTCAGCAAGCTGCCATTGTTCATGCAGACAATGTGGATAGACCATGCAAGCAGGTACAAGGAGGAACACTCTGTTCTTTATCCACCTTTCAAGGTGTTCACCAATTTCATAACGAAAATGAGCGTGAGGATGAACGACCCGAGCTTTAGGCTTGAAGCAAGTCAGGCCCCTGTAGTAAGCCAGGCACAATATGCTGCCAAGAAAACAGCAGGAAGTAACACTCAGCAACCAGTGATGATATCCTCAAGAAAGACAGGCATTCAGGATCTTCCCATGTCGCCGCAATGTGTGCTTCATGGCAGTACAGCAAAACATAGTTTGGTCGACTGTCGCCAGTTGCAATCTATGACACCAGCTAATAAGAACATATTCATGAAGCATGGCATTTGTTTTAAGTGCTGTGCTAGTAAGCATTTAGCGAGAAAGTGCAAGGTAGATATCCAGTGCAAACACTGTGGCAGCAAGTCACATTGTTCGACCTTCCATGTTGACAGGCGAGAGGCTCCAAAAAGCCATGGGGTTCCTACTTCAGGAGATGTCGAAATGGCTTCACACTCAGAGGCTACTGCGAGTCCTAACATCAATGCCAAGTGCACACAGATATGTGGCAATTCGTTCAAAGGCAAATCCTGCGCAAAAACAGAACTTGTTAAGATCCATCCAGAAGGAAAGCCGGAGATGGCCATGAGGGCATACGCCATCATTGATGATTAAAGCAATAGATCGTTGGCTCGTAGTTCATTCTTCGATCACTTTGCCGAGCAGTCCAAGGAAGTAGAATACATTCTATCGTCATGTGCAGGCAATGTAACTACATCAGGCAGACGAGCTCGCGGGTATGTCGTGGAATCCCTAGACGGTCAATCCAGATTGCCTCTACCAACACTCATTGAGTGCAATGATATACCCAATGTGAGACAAGAAATTCCCACTCCCGAAGTGGCGAGGCACATTAGACATCTAAAGGACATAGAACAGTTCATACCTGACTATGAAACGGAAACCGAGATACTCCTTCTGATAGGCAGAGATTTGATTCAGGCACATCCTGTGCTAGACCAAAGACTAGGATCAGGAACCGAGCCGTATGCGCAGAAGCTCAAATTAGGCTGGGTCATAGTTGGCGAGGCTTGTCTCGGCGTCGCCCACCAGCCGGAGGTGGTAACGGCGAACAAAACGCACGTTCTCCGGAGCGGTCGTACTTCTCTCCTGAAGCCATGTACTAATGGGTTCGAGATACAAGACAGATCGGGGGTGGGCATAGGTTGCGAGATTTTTCAGAGAACTAGAGATGATGATATACTCGGGTTGTCGCAAGAGGACAAGGAGTTTATCGGGATGATGGAGGCTGGATTTAGCAAGTCACCAGATGGACATTGGAGTGCTCCACTTCCTTTTCGTAAGAACCGTCCTAGATTGGCGAACAATTATGGACAAGTAAAGCGGTGAATGGAGAATCTGGTCAGAGGGTTGAAAAAGGATCCTGCAAAGCAACAACATTGTTGTGACTTCATGAAGAGTGTCTTCTCTAACAGACACGCTGAACTAGCCTCACCGATGGAGGAAGGAGAAGAGTGCTGGTACTTGCCAATATTCGGTGTGTACCACCCAAAGAAGCCGGATAAGATCAGGATAGTATTCGACTCCTCGTCTAAGGACCATGGAATGTCACTGAATGATGTCCTTCTTACAGGCCCTGATCTGACGAACAACCTTGTCGGTGTTCTTCTGAACTTTAGAAAGGAAAAAATTGCTGTGACGGCTGACGTAGATCAGATGTTCTTCAACTTCCAAGTAGACCCAGAACACCGGAACTACTTGCGTTTTCTATGGTTTGAAGACAATTATCCATCCAAGCAGCTTGTCGAGTACCGCATGCTTGTGCACGTATTTGGTAACGCACCATCTCCTGCCATTGCTACGCTGGGATTGCGGAAGTCCACATGCAATCATGTGAAGGGCAAAGTGCACTGCGACCAAGTCTGTGACTTTGTGCACAACAATTTCTATGTTGAGTGATGTCAACTATAAGGGCTTTACCAATGAGGTGGTGTGTACCCTTATGGCTGAAGTGTGTGCTATAGTCAACGGAAGGCCAATTGTCGCGGTATCCAGTGATCCACTCTCCAACAGTTTTGTCACTGTTGGATAATGAATCTAATATTTAATAAGCATATATATATTATAGATCGT
The DNA here is from genome assembly GCF_000485595.1 of Priapulus caudatus. NCBI lineage: Eukaryota > Metazoa > Priapulida > Priapulimorpha > Priapulimorphida > Priapulidae > Priapulus > Priapulus caudatus. The sequence goes on from NW_014578447.1 coordinate 58,684, forward strand.
TTATATTGAATACGAAATTAATACGAAACTAAAGCGAATACGAAAATACTGGTTGAATAAACTGATGATAAATATGATGATTATTTTTCTTCCCAATATGGCCGCCAACTGAGTGTTTGTGGTCATTGATTATTTCCAGTTTTGTTATTTCGTTCCTAGTAATAGTTAGAACAATTTCCTTGTCTATGACTGGACCGTATAACAGGTTAATGGCCAGAGCGGCACTGGCAGGTGATCTTTCACGCCTTGGTATTCGACGGAGACGACGTAAATTCGAAGCAATGGGCTCATTGAAGTTTCTTGGGATACATGAGGCTCAACAAAGCTGAAGGACACAATATCGTCCGCAGATCCAACACGCCGGCACGGACGTTATCACCGAGGAAGACGAGGATGCTACGACTGAATTGATTACATTCTTAGATGAAAAAGTCGTTTTCCTTGGTGTGCGCGACGCGGTGGATGATGAAGGAAAGCCTCTGAGTACTTATTGAAAGACATTACGCCGGTAAGGGAAAGCCCGTATCTATCGCCTTACACTGAACTGGACGACGCTAGCGCAAAACGGTTTCCGAATGAAGAGTATCACAGATTATCATCATTACGGGCTTGAGACAAGGCAGCGGGCTTGCCTACGAGATGCAGGAACAGCGTTCAATGACAGTTTGTTGTCGCGATGGCCTTGAAAGGATGCCTGGATGAGTATAAGTGTTTGTGGTAGTGAGTTACCGCAAAGGTGGACGAAGAAACCGAACTTTACCGGATTTCAAAAGGTAATTCATCTTCGCGCTTGGAAGTTTCGGGATGACAGCGGCAGAGCCATGTATGCTCGTTCGTCGAATTTCAAGTTTCCGTCGAGGGAGAAGGCCATAATGAAGGGAAATGGGGCATCGGCGGTCGAGTAATGTAAGCCAACGGCGTCTAAGGAGCCTTTTACTGGACTTGTTTACAATTGCGGAGAGTGGGCCATATCGCGCGCAGTGACAGGGCCGAGAGACGATGGGTGTCAGACGTGCAAAAGCCAGTTTTTTTCGCAGTACATGGCCGAGTACTGCCGGGGAAGAAGAATCGAAGGACCAGATGAAACGCATTGGCGCGGGGGTGGTCGATGCGACAGAGGATGCGGAACTATTCTGGTTCGCCTTCAGGCCACGTGACCGCATCTACGAGTGCAATTTCGAGCGGGAAGTTATTGCTAGTGGCTTGTTGGTTGCGACGGCACACATCATATCGGATAGATCCGAAGGGTAGAGGCTTTGGACATGGTCGTTCAACCGGAGAAACACTACATTGACTGCAGGACGTACGCGTACAAATAACGTGGCCAAAGGGGAGACAGGGTGAGAGATGTGCGATTATTTGTTGCTGAGGGGCGGTTGTGTCGGCGGGGCGGCTTGCCCAGCGCGGAGAGGAAGACACAGATTAGCTACGTCCGGTAAAACTGGTACGGTCCACGCCAGCACGGTGGCTCGCAGTTATTCGCGGCCACCGAAAATATAAATTATTTTGGTTGCCTAAAGTGAAGTGCCCAGAACGCTATGGACAGAGGGGGAATTATGCGTTGATACCATATTAAAGAATGCGCTGTTAAATCCCTGCTACCCCAAGTATTTGTTTCTGCTACAAGCTCAGCAACGTAAATGGGTCGCAAAGTGTGGTGTTCCACACCTTAGGCTGGTAGCTGTTGAACTGAGCGCACAAAGCATGGTTGGTTTTGAATTTTGGAACGGCTAATTAGCGGCAGGACGGCCTTTGTATTTAACTTTCTTTTATTTCGTTTGGACCGGATGAAGTTGTTAGCCGATTTTATCTAGTGGACATAGTTAATCGCTGTAATTGTGGCCAAACATACGATAAATTTCATAAATTAGTAATGGTTTCATTTAGAGATTTGTATTGCGTTCATTGCAACCATGGTTGATAGTTTCTCAATTAATTTGAGATTACTTTATGTTTGAAGGTGTTATTGAAAGATCACAGAGGCTCACGAAAGGTGGTGATTGTGGAACATTGTGTGGAGTCGAAAATGGAACCCAGAGCATGGTCCATTTGAGAAAGCCATCGGTGTTCGTTCCGGCGTCCATTGGGAGTTTTGGGGTGAGGTTGTCATTACGGATTTTAGGCTGCGTGCGGTATCCATCCTGCTCTTCAATAGATGGCGTTATACAGTATGCTTTTCATAAGCTTCTTAACAGATTGATTATTCTGGTCTTCAAGTCTTTAGGTGTATAGGATATTCTTGCTATTTTCTCTAAATTTCTAGGTGACACGGTCACCGCAGCCGGAACAATTTCTGGCCGATTCCGCCCCATTTGGGGCACAGTGAAGTCTCACTGTTTAGCGTACTCGATAAATGGACGGAGTTTTACTTCCAGAGAGATTTAGCGGCAACTCTTACGAGGGAACATGAGAGAATCAATGTTTCACTAGTCATTTTTGAGACCAGGGCGCTCTCGTCACTGTCATTTTTCCATACGAGTGTGCGCAAAATGGGCCAGAGATACACCTGTCCGCGAACGATCGTTTGAGGAGAACTCACTCTCGCTCTCTGAAAAATGCGGGACGGGTGTGTATTGTTGAACAAGGCAGTGTTGGGACGGGTGAGTTCTGGCCCTATGCCGTCGGAGAGTTTTTCAGGCTGGCATACATTAGAAACAGGCTGCTACAACAAAAGAACCAAGCAAACCGCCTACTTTTGTTCATGACGGGGCCGCAGCCCGAGTCCTGTTTCAAAAATGGCAGGTGTTTCGGCGTCTACACCAAAGCCCTGGGCTCCGATTAAGGTTTAACTGCGTGAAAAATGTTGTGGTACGTAAAACACGATGTGTGTGCGCTGCAGACAGCGGAAAGCATCGGTAGCGCAAGTCCCGATCTTACAATATTTAATTGAATTTTAAAAAAATTAAATTTTTNGTAGGTGACCCAGCAGTAGGTGAACCAGCAGTAGGTGAACACCAGTAGCACCAGTAGCGGCCCGCAGGTATCCACAGAGGGACCGAAAAGTTCCAGGTCATTTGAAAGACTATGACCTGAATGATGATGATAATGATGATGACCAAATGATGACAACAATTGATTATTGTTACAAGGTATGCTCTTTCCCGCAGCACTATGCAGAAGCGATGAGTTCACCCGACTCTGCCCAGTGGAAGGAAGCCATGGATGAGGAAATGAAGTCTTTGAATGAAAATGGTACTTTCACTATTACTACCCTTCCCCCGGGCAGAAAGTCGATAGGTGGACGGTGGGTATTCACTATAAAGGAGGATTCCAGTGGTGAAGAAACTTACAAAGCAAGGTTCGTAGCGAAGGGTTTCAGTCAGACCA
>NW_014578447.1:63725-64664 GCF_000485595.1 Priapulus caudatus
AGGAGAATGTATGCAAACTGAAGTTGAGTCAGATGAATCCGATTCTGATGTAGGTCCCAAGGCTGCTCGCACAGCAAAAGTCCCTGAGATAGTGCCAGATGAACCTGACAGGGGAGTAGGTGACCCAGCAGTAGGTGAACCAGCAGTAGGTGAACCAGCAGTAGCACCAGTAGCGGCCCGCAGGTATCCACAGAGGGACCGAAAAGTTCCAGGTCATTTGAAAGGCTATGACCTGAATGATGATGATAATGATGATGACCAAATGATGACAACAATTGATCGCTCATTGATCGCTCAAGCTCATCACTCATCACCAATCCAGTGACCGATCTAAGAAGAATCCGAAGGACCAGATGAAACGAGTGGTCGATGCGACAGGAGATGCGGAACATTCGTTCGCCTTCAGGGAAAAGCAGCACGCATAATGACAGTACCTGCCGGCGAGTCGTATGTAAGCCAACGTAAAGAGCTACGATGTTACAATTGCGGAGAGATGGGCCATATCGCGCGGCAGTGCAGGCCGAAGAAGCGATGGTGTCAGACGTGCGCCATAATGAAAATGGGGGCATCCGGCGAAAGTTCCGTCGAGGGAGAATTTCGATGACACCGAGCGTGCGCGATCCCTCCGAAGAGATACTTTGAAATCCGTAAAGTTCGGTTCTTTCTCACTTTGCGTAACTACTACCACAAACGACTTATACTCATCAGGCAGTCCTTTAAGGGCCATCGCGACTAACAAACTGTCATTGACTGTTTCTCCTGCATCTCGTAGGGCAGCCGCTGCTGTCTCAGCCCGTATGATATAATCTGTGATACTTTCATTCGCACGTTTTGCTAGCGTCGTCAGTTCAGTGTAGAGGGCGATAATACGGGGCTTTCCCTTACCGGCGTAATGTTCTTTCAATATACTCAGAGCTTTCCTTCCATCATCCACCGCGT
>NW_014578447.1:65200-77363 GCF_000485595.1 Priapulus caudatus
GGCATGACGTGAGTTCTGGCCTATGCCGTGATGGCGGCGGCATACATTAGAACAGGTGCTACAACAAAAGAACCAGAGGCAAACCCCCTACTTTGTCATGACGGGCCGCAAGCCCGACCTGTCAAAATGCAGGTTTCGGAGTAGAATGCATGTGATCAGGCAAGGTGGGGCAAAGAAACTAGAATGATAGGGGAATTAGGGCATATTCGTCGGGTACGACAGGCAGCCCGCGCATACGTAGTCTACATGCTGAAACAGGGAAAGTGATGAAACAAATAGACATAGTTCATTTCCCAAAGTGTGGAGCAAAACCTGTAGGAGGAGAATGTATGCAAACTGAAGTTGAGTCAGATGAATCCGATTCTGATGTAGGTCCCAAGGCTGCTCGCACAGCAACTAAGTATCGCATGAGATATGCACGAGAGGTTGAGTGACGAGGAGTAGGGTGAGTAGTATCTTATAGACGTTCTGAGGAACAACACGGTGGGTGAAGCCAGGCGAGTAGGCAGCGCGAAGTGGCAGCGCCGGGCAGAGGTATGGTGAGGGAAACACAGACGGGACGACGAGTTGCCGAGTGCATTGAAGACTATGACTGAATGATGATGAATAATGATGATGACAGAATGATTGACACAATTGATGTATTGTTATCAAGGTATGCTCTTTCGCGCAACAGCTATCAGAAGCTATGAGTTTACCCGACTGCTGCCTCAGTGGGAAGGAAGGCCATGGATGAGGAAATGAAGTCTTTGAATGAAAATAGGTAGCTTTCACTATTACTACCTTCCGCGGGCAAAAGTCGATAGGTGGAACGTGGGTATTCACTATAAAGAGATTCCAGTGGTGATAGAAACTTACAGAAGCAGAGTTCGTAAGCGAAGGGTTTCCAGTCAGACGAAAACTGATTAATTATGATAACGTTTGCCCGAACTGCGAACGACACACGTCATGTGGAGGGTACTATTGCAGTCTGGCGATGGAGTATGATCTTACTTTACACAAATGGATGTGAAGACCGCGTAGCGCTGAAACGCACTATTGATTGTACAATTCATAATGAATCAAGCATGAGGGTTTATCAGAAGGTATCAAAAGATGGTGAGGAAGCTTGTTTAGCAAGCTTTAACAGTCGCTGTATGGGTAAACAGGCGGGGAAGGATTGGAATAACCTGTTTAGCACAGCCACTTGTCAGATCACGATTTGAGCAAATTCCTGTAGACCGTGTCTCTACAAGAGACAGACCGAGAAAGGTGTGGTGATAGCTACTGATTTGGGGATTTTTTATTTTTTTTTTTTCTTTTTTTTTTTTTTAATTTATTTTTTGATGACATAATGATAGTGCAGCAAGTGATGAGTTGATGGTTGAAACCAAACACATGTAATGAAGCAACGGGTTCAAGATGAAGACCTCGGGAGATTAAAATACTTTCAATAAGGTGTTGAGTTTGACCAGGGCGACGGGACACTAAAGTCAGGTCAAAAGCGTACTAACAAAGTACCTAAGAGAGAGTTTGATGATGCTTGATGCAACCACCAGTACACGCTGGCAGAGGCAGACAAAGGGCTAGAGAGTGACGAGGACGAGGGAGGAGGTAGTTTGACGCAGAGTCCTATCGGAGAAATCATAGGTAAGCCATAGTGTATGCGAGCGGTGCTTACGGCAGACCTGATATTTGCTGATTGTGACAAAGTTGTCGGCAGTTTCTGTCCAAGCCAACGCAGAAGTCACTGGACTCGGCAGGCAAGCATGTCCTGGCGGTATCCTGAAAGGTACATTAGATACGAGTTTTGGCTAGCAAGAAGTGCGCCAAATTGTGCTGAAAGTTTCACGTGATGCGACTGGAACGGCAAAGAGGACAGAATGGAGTGTTACAGGCTATTGTTTTCAGCATGGACCCATCAGGGGGGACATTGATTTCGTGGAAGAGTCGGAAACAACGACTGTTGCGGCTCATCGACTGTGAGGCCGAGTGCGCCGCTCAGCCAAAATGCTCTAGCAGCGCAGCGGTGCAAGAGGCAGCTGTACTCAGGGGCAGTTGATCGGCAGAGCGTAGGACAGGACATCCCGTGGCGAGAAGTCGCTGATAAACGAGGAAACCAGGGACCATAGCCTGGCAAATAACGGTGAATGCACAAGCGAGGCAAACACATAGATATTCGGTATATCATTCATTCGCGGATGATTATCGAAAAGGGCAGGGTTAGAGTTGATAATACTGTGCCAGCCTAGACATGTGGCTGACGTGTTTAGAAGCAGCAGTGAAACCACACTGGGAAAAATTCCAGGTGCTATGTTTGGATAAAAGTCTTATTTTGAAGTTTTAGGTAATTGAATATTACAAAGTTTGTTATTGTTACAAATGCACAGTCATTGCTAAGTGGTATGTTAAACTATGTTTGGCAAAGGTTGGTACGGTGTCCATGAGAGTACGATTACTTCTTTTGTTGTTGCTACTAATAAGTAAATCAACAACATGGTAATTGCAATTGATTATAATGTTACTATGTTTGAGCTGAAGTTAATCGATTTGCTGATGGTGTGGTCATTTGATATGTTTAAAGGCGTTCAGGTGAACTGTATAAGTAGATATTAGATATCAGGAGGGCTGTTGGACTAATGGAAAAAATCTAATATTATAATAAGCATATATATATGTATTTGATCGTTTATATTAATAGGAAATAATACGAAACTAAAGCGAATACGAAAAATACTAGGTTGAATAGAACTGTATGATTATTTTCTTTACCCCAATATGCTTGCCAACTGAGTGTTTTGTGTCTTGATATATTCAGTTTGTTATTTGCGTTCCTAGATAGTAGAACATTTCCCTTCGTCATGATCTGGACCGTATAACAGGTTCTACTAAAAAGAGAATTGTCGTAATCAGATGAAGGCTGTACATGTAGCTCAAAACAGTCCTCAAATATTTATACTATCTCTGCGATCTATCATTTTCATATTTTTTGGGGAGGACCGCAATACCCCTGCTGTGTTTCACTGTCGCCTAGTACATCTTGTAATCGCTGCTGGATCGCACTGAACAGTTACATATCTAGGGAGCAGAGAAAAGAAACAGACAACATGTCCTCTGTTAAGCATACGCACCGCTAAAACAAGATTGCAGAGCCTAGAGTGGCGGGGGGAGCATTACACAGGCCACTGGAGCGTTTCAATAAATATACATGCTAGATAACTAGGGCGATTATTTACTAGCCGAAAGTCATTAATGTTTCTAATATCTTTTCACCTATTTATTGCGAAATTTCTTGTAAATGCGTCCAACTGCTTCATCTGTAAACACCACGCCGCCGCCGATTGCGCTGGTCGATGCACAGCTGAAAATATATATAGTATATATAATATAGGCAGGTAAGAAAGCGTGGATGTAAAATTCGCTCACGCGACGCGCATTGATTTCACACGATTTACAAAAGCAAATATATCTCAACATTAAACTCCATTCTTGTTTCTATTTTCAAGAAACAGTGTTCACTTTGTTATAAAAAATACTGTCTGTGTTCGTATACCGACGCTGTGTCACGGCGAAAATCACACAAAGACTGACGAAATTTCCGGCGTGTCGCGTCAGCTTGCGTGCAGCTTATGTAAATGGCTGTCAGAATCAGAAAACATACACGCACGGCCACGCTGCCCTGCGTGGACCTCATTCTTGGCGCGCGGCAACGCTGTAACGTTTTTTGCAAAACGCTCCAATGCGAGGCTGCGTAGGGAGTTGGAAAGCAGCGTGAATAGTAGCCAGCCCGCCCTCATTAGCCGCTTAGACTGGTATCGCGTTTTACACTGTCGCTTTAGTTACTCGATGGTAATGCGGTAATCGAGGTGGGAGCAAATTACGGGAAGCTAGTCTGATTATAGCCTGTACTTGCAGCATTTACATAAATCTGCGCAAGGGGAAGCAAACGCGGAGAATTTTGCTCAGTCTTTGTGGTGATTTCGCGTGACACAGTTGGTTACGAACACAGACAGTATGTTTTATAACAAATGAACACTATGCTTGAAATATAAACAAAGATGTCGCGGAAGACTGGAAAGATGGGAGTTGGAGGAGTATTTGCTGTTGTAATCGTAGTGAAATCAGGATGCGCGCGTGGGCGAGCGAGGATTTTAGATCTAGCGCATTTTCCTAATAAATATATATATATGAGGTGAGGTAGTTTATTATGTCAGATGAGTGCAAGCGGCAGAAGCAGCAAATGGCGGCAGGCGTGTGTTTTACAAGATGAGCCATCGATATGGGCCAGCATTTACAGGAAAAATTGTTCGAATAATAGGTTGAAAAGAGAGGAGAGTGGTTGGTAGCTAAGTTGACGTTGCCTATTTATTTACGATACAATTTTGGGTTAAGAACAGTGCCCCGGATGTGTCGTGATCGGGAGCATAGGCATGATAGAGGGGATGGTGGGAGAGAGAGTCATTTTGCAATGAAATAACGTTGAGGTAAGCTAAGGAGGTGGAGAAATATCAAGCACGTTGACTTTTGAAGTTTTAGGGAAAGATGGGATGGGGACTTGGGGTAGAGAGGAGATTACATAAGTAGCGGTGGTATTTACCAGGCAGTGCAATTTTGAGTTGATTGAACATGAGACCTTCCGCCAGTGTGTTGCATGTTGCTGAGAGATCCGGAATGCGTTAACGTGGGTTCTAGCAGAGCCGAAATCTATCGTCTCTCGATATGGATGTTGAGTGCGTGGAGGAGACGGCGAGTGTGAATGTAACGTCGTCTGTTATTCTAAGGCAGCAAGGAGGGCCTAGTGCGAATTACAGCGAGATTTTGAACTTCAATTATGATACCGTAACTTTTTTACTAATCATTTAGATGAAATACCTAATCCTAATGGTTTCCAACCATACCGATCATCAAATACTTAAGCAAACGACATTTATCAATGTGTTATATTCTCCGTTTACAGTGCTTTTGAGTTTGAACTATTTTCTCACACATAATTTTTTTACTTTGAAAATATAAATGGGCGATATTTTACCACGCCATCTATCGACACATTTCAGAAGCTGAAAATATGTTTTCTAATGCAAAATACAATGTTAACATAATTATACATAATATTATATCATAGGGTGTATAAAATGTGCATCGACCGGTTCGCTAGCCTGGGGTTGTCTTGGCTAGGGATTAGCCTCACGTTGATACATGCTGGAAGGAGTAATGTATTGTCTTCTATCCATGCCGGAATTTCTACCCTAGGAGTAGTACGGTCCTCAACTATAAACCAATGTGCCTAAACTAACGCCTAACCTAATTCTAACCCTAACCATAATCCGCAATCCTAACCTAACCTAACCTAACCTAACCCTAACATAAACCTGACCTATTTAATATTGATATAATATTATATTTTAATTGATGTTGGTTTTTATTGACCCATAAACTATGTTCCTATCTTGAATCCGTCGTATTATATGGTTGGAGTGGTGTTTAGATTGTGGGATCCATCAGTAAGCTTTCTCTGTTATCTTCTTGATGCGGTTGTTGTATTAATTTTTGTTCAGGGGGGGAGGTTTCTGAGAATCATTTTTGATATACTAATATTATAGCATGATATATGAGCCGTAATAAACAATATATAGATGTGTAACGCGGCGTTGATGACGGTAAGAATCTCCGGTATCGCTCTCGCTGATATATGCTCTTCGTAACAAATTTCAGCTTGGGCAGTTCGCAAAAAATCAGTAAAAATAAAAATAATGTATAGATAAATCTTATTGGCCCATGCACTAATTAAAATCTCCCATCTGGCGGTAAGACAACTCCTCACTGCAAAAGAAAAGCCTAATGTCGCGCGAGATGCTGACGTTGCTCTGCACAAGCTACTACTTCCCTAGACGTCGAGAATAATTCTGTCCGCATATAACCTTTTTATATTTCTGATGAGGGTTATTGGCCTCGAGCGTCCCGCCCCCAAATCAAAGCATAAGTCGCAGCTAGACAACTGCGGACCTCTCCTCGCTTGTGCAAGTGTGTTCTTCGCGTCGCCGCTGTGGTAGGGGCGGCCATATGGTAGCGCCAATCTCAGTCATAGCTACCAGAGTTTACTATAATAGCCGGCGTGAGGAGGGGGGGGGGGGGGGGGGGGGGGGGGGGGGGGGGGGGTGGGCACAGGTGGGGTCATCAGCTATGGCAATCAATAAGCAGACGTCATTTCATTCCATTTGTCAATCATTGACGGAATAGCACGTGGAGGTCGCTCCGAAGTTTATCTCAAAGCGAGAGAGGATGTGCGCAGTGGCCTAGTTCATCTGATTCGCATTTTGGCAAAAAAAAAAACAGAATTTCACGTATTATCTCAAACATCGCGCCAACTGTGAAGGCGGACTATTATGCTATCATGGAGCACTCGCAGTAATCGATAAGGCACAGGAATTTTGGAATGAGACGGCTTTATTCGGAGACGCTGAGGTGGAGTCAGTTGGCGCTTCTCACATCAATGGCTCCCAAGTTGAGCGCACGAGAGCAACGCGGCAGTAGATGCGCTATGATATGACTACTAGGCATTTTAAATTTAATTTTTTTTTTTTTTTTTTAGGGTTAGGGTTAGGGTTTATGTTAGGTTTATGGGTTTAGGTTAGGTTAGGGTTAGGGTTATGGTTTTTTTTTAAGTGGCCAGTCAGTCTATGCCTAAGTGCTTAGTAGTCATATCAATATCGGGGATCTAACCTGCGGGTGGGCGCGGAGAGAATAGCCGCGAGCACTCGCGCAGCGGCCACACGCGCACTTCCACACTATCAAATAACTTAATGCCGCCGTGAAGAAATCAACACTAAAAAAAACACTACCCCGCTGAAATATTAAAAGGCATAATATTTATCCCATCGATTAATCAAGTTGAACGAATCTAAGTAACTGGCACTTGTGTAGTTAATATAGTAAACATTACCTTATAGCCAAAACGCGTGATATAGTTTTGTCAATAATCAACTTGCTAATTACTAAAGAATGTCTAATTGAAATAGCCGTAATTTGGTATCTGCGCGCAACGCTAAAATTTATGTCCCCCCAGACAAATAAGCATCGATTTCGGTTCGGGTGACCTCACATGTTTCTACAAGGATGTTGAGCATCGAATTGTTTGTCCCGGGTAAATTGTTTGGCCTAGTGTTATTATTTGCCTAGTTGCGCACATATTATATGTTGCTTGTAAATCTCAAGACTTCGTATATTCATTTATTCCCGGAATCCAAGAGTAAAAACATAACGTACGGAATGCGCACTCAGACTACAAGGATCGAAATGCAGTGACGGCGAGCATATACGGCGAAATGTCCGGTGCACTATAATTGTATGACACCGCCCGCCGGTTACGGCCGTATAGCCGGCATAGGGGTTGAACTGTCAAAACGATTTATTTGACGCGCGATTTCCATTGGATATTTCGTTAGTAACAGGATGATATTGGACAAACTAAATACGCGTTTGCTATAAGGTAATGTTTATCTAAGCTACACAAGGTCCAGTTACTGTAGCATTCGTTAAAATTGAATAATGCAATGGTCATCTTTATGCCTTTAAGGTGCCCATTTTCAAGCACTGGGATGTACCTAATTTGTGCAGACGAAGCGATAAAAATTAACTTAGTGTTGGATTAATTTTGTTATTAATGTTTGTTCTGAATCATACCTTTCTTTGTTTCACTCCAAGCTGGGTCAGGAAAGGCGTCATAAGGTAAGGTAATTAAGGACAGGCATACCGCTATCACCTAGCAGAATGCGCCATTGCAATTCTGTATCTCTATGGTTCTCACTCACAGGTTACCCTGAAAAAGGCAATTAAGTCAATTGAATTATAATTAATAAAGTGCAGGTATTTCACATTTAGGAAAAGCATAATGGTTAACATGATTTGGTAAAATTAATATTAATTGGGCTAAATCCTGCAATTGTTTTTTTTCACTAATGTCAAAAGCGCAAAAGAAATACAACGTAGCTTACGGTACTACATACATATAATATATAATCATAATATATCTAATATATATAATATATATTATCTACTAATTCTTTCATCATTCATCATCATTCTTTATATTGTCATATATACTTACTGTCGAATTTGAGATGATCTGGAATAAAAAGGAATCGTGTATAATTACTTGATTTCTGAGTATTTCCTGTACTCCAGGCATTTGTCAATTAACACAGTAATACCCAGTGTCATGACATAATACTACAAAATGACTGTAGCACTATACAAGGATAGAATAGAGTCCGCATTCTTAATAATTATCACCCGATCATAAGGATGAAAGATAGACCGACGCCGGGGAGGCTATCCGGTTATTCGTTTACTTTCGTCTCCTTTTCCAGGCGCCGCGTCAGACTGCATAGCAGTGATAAACATGCTCACACGAGCAGGGGCGGCATCGCTTCTCGCCATAAAAAAGGCGCAAAAAGGGCGCCATAAAAGGCGCCATAGAAGGGCGCATTAAAAGGGGCGCGATAAAAGGCGGCCATAAAGGCGCCATTTTCGCCGCCATAAAGGGACGGCCAGCACCAGGGGATTGGCATCGGGCGATGGCATCGGCCGATGGCAAACGCGCGATGGATCGGGCAGTCGTGACACCCAGGGCGATGCATCGGGCGATGCATGCGCGATGGGGCATCGCGCAGTTCGTGGAAGCACAAGGCGATGCATCGGCGATGGCATCGCACGATTCTTGCGGCGCGCAGTGGGCGCTTGGCTGATGAACCTGATTGGCTTGATGAATTGGTACAAAGTCGCCAGATGCTATCGCAGTTGGACGAAGCCAGGCGATGCCATCGGCCGATGCATCGTTTGGGGTTATTAATATCAATATTACGTTTGATCTGTGCGATGGCATCGGCGTTTTATTTTGGCATCGGGCGATGAAATCCGGCGGCGATTGGAGTGGAACACCAGGCGATTTCACGCCGATGCATGGCGCCGATGGCACGCCTTGGTGTGATCGCGGCTTTAAACATGAAAGCAATCTAATGCGCGTACATCAAGTCGCGCAGATGGCTTGCCATGACGGACGATTACATCGTATCACTAGCGGCGCGCGGTACACGCTGGCTTATCTGTAAACCGGTCGGTTACTTCGGCTGTCAGTCTACTGTCAGGTTATGTCAAGGTTATACATTTTCAATTTTTTACATTCTTACCACCCCCCCCACCAATTTTCTCTACGAATTTCACGTTTCACAAAATTGACGGCCCTGCGACTGTGCAAATGCGCCGATTCGCGCGATTCCGCGAAAAAATCTCAGTCCGGAGTCAGTATGTATGCGTGTGTGTGGAGTGTGCATGCGCGGTGCGTGTATGTGTGTGCAGCGCCAGTGTGTGTGTAATGTGTGATGTGTGTGGTGGTGCGCGTGTGATTGTGGTGCGCATGGCGTATGTGTCGTGAGTTAATGTCGTGTGTGCGTGCGTGCACGGTGTGTGTGATGTGTTGCGGGGTGCGGCGTGTGATTGTGCGTGTGCGCATGCCCGTGTGTGTGTGAATGCGGTGTGTGCGTGCGTGCGCGCGTGTGTGTGATGCGTGTGTGTGCGCGCGTGTGTGCAAATATTTGACAACGGGAGGTGTAACCCTGCCCGCCGCCGTCCACTGACTTTCAAGAACATATATCTTCAAAACTATACACAATGCATTTTGCTTTTTTTCAAGAATTTGACTTATTAATGATGCTTCGTACCAGTATGATATTTTCAAAAATAATATTTAAATAAGCGAAATTGCATTATGAGATCACCCCATTTACCTTTTTTTGAAAAATTGTATGTAATTTTAAGGTAAAATTTCAGATTTTATATATATTTAGATACAATTTTTTAAAACAAATATTGATATATGACTCGAGTCTACAATTCAGTATTTACTGTAAATACATCCTCAACTAAAAGCGAGAGATGAATGATTAAACCGCCATCCCCAAATTTCATCACCCTTACTGACAATGCCCCCAACCCGCTCTAAGGGCGGCTCTATCGTTACGTCGCCACTCTGGTTTTCGAAACCGCCATTAATATCTTCTTCTTTTTTACTGTTTTAGGTAAAACAAAATCCTGAACTCCGAATCCTGCGTGCTCAGTTGCCAGTACCAACTGTTCCTATGCCGAAATGCAGGGTGAGACCTGTGCTGTTACGCACATGCGTGCGTGGCTCGCTCACTGAAGATACGCTTGCCGATTCAGAGAGTGACGTCAGCATCGGCTGCAACCCAGACTTTATATTGACCGAGAAGCAGACAGCTAAAGCTAAGCAGAGAGCTACAGAGAAGTCATGTAAGAATCGACTAATTAATTATTATTATTATTATTAAATCTTTAATGCATGTAATTCAAATACAAGTACATGTACTGACGGCAGTCTTTTTCATGGGGGAAAAATCTGATAAATGCAATAGTGTTGAGCAGTTAAAATGCTAAAATTTCTGAGTGATATAGTAGATATTTCTAGTGACAAAGTGATTAAGGTACACTAGCTCTTCTGTGTTTCTGCCTGCCGTGGCATAGCCCAGGGTGGGGAACAGTAGAGCGATGGCTGATCATCTACGCACATGCGCAGACCTAGCCGTCCTATTAATTAACAGTTATTCGCCGAAGGCGAGGTGAATCTTGTCGAATAATCTCCGAGACGAAGTCGAGGTGATTATTCGACAAGATTCACCGAGCCTGAGGCGAATAATTGTTTTAGTATCATTGCCCGAGTGATTATAGGATATAATACTTTTGGGGACAGCATTTTCTTTAAATTTGTCAATTTCGGCTTCCGTAACATTTCATCTGCGCCCTTTCTGACTATGTCAGATGAGCTAATTAGGACGCCACTTTTTGGCGCCACTACAATGTAAACCGTAGAGGTGATTATCGAAAAATAATCACCTAGGTCTCGACCAATCAGCGCGCAGGATTTCCGATAATAACTCGGGCGATGATACTAATTATGGATAATGCACAGTACAGTAGAGTATTCTTCCTTTTCCCTCCACATCTCATTTGCTGCCCGTTGCGTCACGTTTAGCCGTGGTAAGTGGTAACTACTAGAATTCTTCCTTATTTAGGGAATCTAGGGTATTATTGGCACTCTAGGGTATTGTCATACTATGTGTCGTCTGCTGCGCAGGTAACCGTCTGCGTAACTGGCTCACGCGGCAACTGGACGACGGCAGGTATGGGCACCGCCTAGAGTGGCTCGACCGTGACAAGCTCATCTTCAAGGTGTCATGGCGGCACAAGGCGAGCAGCGACTACTGCGAGAGCACCGACGGACTGCTCTTCTACAATTGGGCGCTGCTCACAGGTGCTGTACCTCTCTCTTTCCTTCTCCCTCCCCCTCCCCCACTACTGCTCACAGGTGCTGTACCTCTCTCCTTCCTTCTCTCTCCCTTCTCCCTCTCTCTCCCCCAGGGAGAGAGATACAGCACCTGTGAGCAGTAGTGGGGGAGAGGGAGGGAGAAGGGAGAGGGAAGGAGAGGGAAGGAAGGAGAGAGGTACAGCACCTGTGAGCAGTAGTGGGGGAGAGGGAGGGAGAAGGGAGAGGGAGAAGGGAGAGGGAGAGGGAGAAGGAGATTCTCCCTCCCCTCCCCTACTACTGCTCACAGGTGCTGTACCTCTTTCCCTCTTCTTCACCTGTGAGCAGTAGTGGGGGAGAGGGAGGGAGAAGGGAGAGGGAGAAGGAGAGAGGGAGAGAGATACAGCACCTATGAGCAGTAGTGGGGGAGAGGGAGGGAGAAGGGAGAGGGAGAAGGAGAGAGGGAAGGCCTGTACCTCTTTCCCTCTCCTTCCCTCTCCCTTCTCCCTCTCCTTCTTCCACTCCCTTCTCCCTCCTTCTCTTCCCCTGCTACTGCTCATAGGTGCTGTACCACTCTCCCTCCTTCCCTCTCCCTTCTCCCTCTCCCTTCTCCCTCCCCCTCCCCCACTACTGCTCACAGGTGCTGTACCTCTCTCCTTCCTTCCCTCTCCCTTCTCCCTCCCCTCCCCACTACTGCTCATAGGTGCTGTATCTCTCTCCCTCTCTCCTTCTCCCTCTCCCTTCTCCCTCCCTCTCCCCCACTACTGCTCATAGGTGCTGTATCTCTCTCCCTCTCTCCTTCTCCCTCTCCCTTCTCCCTCCCTCTCCCCCACTACTGCTCATAGGTGCTGTATCTCTCTCCCTCTCTCC
>NW_014578448.1:0-8228 GCF_000485595.1 Priapulus caudatus
TATATATATATATATATATATATATATATATATATATGTATATATATATATTCATGTATGTGTGTGTGTATACATGCATATTTAGAGGAAGCCGGGTTTCCTCTTTGCATCAACGCGCTGCGTCGGAAACCGATACGCCACTGCCTGTACTATTGAGACTGTTTGCGCTTGCCAACGTGCAGGATTTCCTGTTGAATGCACACACATGCGTGCGTGCGTGCATGCGTGCGGGTGTGTGCGCGCGCGCGCGCGTGTGTGTNTGTGCGTGTGTGTGTGCGTGCGACTAGAGGGACCATACCGAGTTGTCTGGGTCGCTGGCTGGTTGTCCGCATAAGCTCATTATGTGCTAACTGTACAGAGGTTACCGTGGATCTGTGACACTTACCGCGTCTGCCTTTGTCTCCAACTCACTGACTGACAGCGTGGTGACAGATATGTGTCCGCTCTAATGTGCCCGCTGGGTGGGGGCGGGGTGCGGTGGGCGTGCACACACACATACACACACACACACACACACACACACACACACACACACGACGCGCGACGACACACACACACACACACACACGACACACACACACACACACGNACCGACGCTCGGGTGTGTGGTGTGGCGCGCGCCGCGCGCGCGTGTGTGTGTGTGTGTCGTGTGTGTGGGTGGTGTGTGTGGTGTCCGGGTGTGTGTGTGTGTGTTGTGTGTGTGTGTGTGTTTGTGTGTGTGTGTGTTTGTGGGGTGCTTGACTGGGTGTGTGTGTGTGTGTGTGTGTGTGCTGTGTGTTGTGTGGTGGTGTGTGGTGTGTGTGTGTCTGGTGTGGTGTGGTGTGTGCGTGCGTGCGTGCGTGCGTGGTGTGTGCGTGTGCGTGTGCGTTGTGCGTGTGCGTGTGTGCTGTGTGGTGCGTGTGCGTGGCGTGTGCGTGTGCGGTGTGTGCTGCGGTGCGTTTTTGCGACTAGAGGACCATACGAGCTTGTTGCTCGCTGGCTGGTTGCCACATAAGCTCATTATGTCTAACTGTAGAGAGGTTACCGTGGATCTGTGACCTCCCGCGTCTGCCTTTGCTCTCCAATCTCACTGACTGACAGCGTTGGTGACAGATATGTGTCCGCTCTAATGTGCCGTGGTGGGGGCGGGGTGCGTGGGCGTGCACTACACAATAAGCCCACACACCCACGCCACCCACACACCACGGGTCGCGCGCGCGCACACCCCATACACACAGACCCCCACACACGCGCGCGCACGATCCACACACACCCACAACACCACGCACGCACGCACGTACGCACGCACACACGACACACACACGCCCGCAGCACCCACACACACACACACGCGCGCGCGCAGCAACACACCAGCATCACACTACACATCACACCACAACCACACACACACACACACACAAGTGAACACATGCGCAACGTACGCACACACACACACACACACACACACACCGACCCACACCACCATTCCACATCCACCCACACCCGACACCACTACACACACCAATCCACGACCGTCCCTAGGGGAGCTACACTGCAGCTAAGCTCGGCGCTATATAATGAACTCACAAGCACCGCGCGCAGCTACGCGACAATGACTATAGGCGTGTATGTGCGTGGTGTGTACGCTGTTGCGTAATTCCCCGTGCTATGATATCTAGCTATCCGTATATATCTATATATATATTATGATATATATATATATATATATCACACATATCCACATATATATATACGTATACATATATATATGTGGGGCTCGCAGTGTGCTATATGCTGCTGCCCCTGCTGCTGTGGTTGTGGTTGTTGTTGTTGTTGTTGTTACCTTCCGTGCGTTTGTCGTGGCGGTGTAAAGGTGGAGAGGCGAGGTGAGAGAGACAACAGGGCGCGTATATTGTATCGACGTGTTCCACTGCTTGCCCCCCCCGGTTGTTTGAAGACGCGGTTAACTCGGTCCCGGAGGGAGTATACTTCGAGTGGTCATTGTGTGTGTATGTCTACTGTTGTGTGTGTGTGGCGTGGCTGGCGTGTGCGTGTGCGGTGGGGCGGTGTGCGCTGTGCGTGTGCGTGTGCGTGTGGCGGTGTGCGTGTGCGTGTGCGTGTGCGTGCTGCGTGTGCGTGTGCGTGTGCGTGTGCGGTGTGCGTGTGCGTGTGGCGTGTGTGTGTGCGTGTGTGTGCGTGCGTGCGTGCGTGCGTGTGCGTGTGTACATGTGTGCGTGGGTGCGTGCGTGCGTGCATGTGTACGTGCGTGCGTGTGACCGTGCATGTGTACGTGCGTGCGTGTGACCGTGCATGTGCGTATGTTGCCGTCTGTGTCATGTGTCATCATCTCGTGCCGAATTCGTGCATCCGCATATTTGCACAGTTCGTGATGCGTCGTAATTCGTGTCAATGACGTAATCGTGTCAGTAGCGGCGAGAGAGGAGGTGGTCGAGTCTGTTACGTGTGTGCGCGCGTTAAAAGGAATAGCTGCAACCAGCCGCTCGTAGTTGCTGTTACATCTCTCGTGTGCACCCGGCGCCTGCCGACTGTTGTTGTTGTTGTTGTTGTTGTTGTTGTTTTTGCTGTCGTGGTCGTCGTTGTTATTGGTTTTGCTTCTGCTGCTTATGATTATTATGATGGCGCTGCTGCTGCTGCTGCTGCTGCTGCTTAAAAAATAGAGAAAGAGAAGGTGCAGAGAGAGAGAGAGAGAGAGAGAGAGCGTTGTGTGTATGTGTGTGCGCGCGTGTGTGTTCCCTCGTGTGTGTGTGTGCATGAGAAGGAGGGTGTCAATATCTGCATGAATGGATGGGCGCCGGGGGGGGGGGGCGCCAGCGTGCGTACGTGCCGCCGTCGCAATCGACCAATCTGCCGCTGTTACTGCTGCTGCACTGTGCGTGTGTATATGTGCGTGTGTGCGTGCGTGTGTGCGTGCGTGTGTGCGTGTGTGTGTGTGTGTGCGCGCGTGCGTGCGTGCGTGCGTGCGTCCGTGTGCGTGTGCGTGTGCGTGTGTGCGCGTGTGTGTGTGCGTGCGCGCGCGCGTGCGAGCGAGCGAGCGAGCGAGTGAGTGAGTGAGTGAGTGAGTGAGTGTGTGAGTGTGTGTGTGTGTGCGTGTGTGTGTGTGTGTGTGCGTGTGTGCGTGTGTGTGCGTGCACGCGCGCGCGTGTGTGTGTGCTCGTGTGTCACTGGCGTGTGTGTGTGTGTGTGCGTGCGTGTGCGTGTGTGTGTGCGTGCGTCCGACCGTCCGTCGTCCGTGCGTCCGTGTGTGCGTGCGTGCGTGCCCGTCCGTGCGTGCGTGCGTGCGTGCGTACGTCCATGTGTGCGTGCGTGCGTGATTTCGCATCCTCCCTGCTGTGGCTTCACTGATGAAAATTTGACTGATGAACGCCTCGCTGCGTCTCGTCTCTGCGGACAACGCCTCTCCTATATCCACCCGTCATTCCATCGCTCTCATCCAAACATATGATGGCACGTAAATGACTCTGCCACACTGGTGTGTGGTAGGGTGGGTGGTTGGTTTGAGGGGGGGGGGTGAGTGCGTATTGTTTTTTCTCTCCGGTAAAATTGAGTTCGCCGATATCGATCCAGTGTCAACCATCCGATGCTGGCCGATATCGATCAACCATCCGATGCTGATCCGGTTGGTTTCCCTCTCTAACTATCTCTCTCTCTCTCTCTCTCTCTCTCTCTCTCTCTCTCTCTCTTTCCATCCTGTGTCTCTTCCTCTCTCGTTATATGCGGATGTGGTCTCGATCCATAATTCTTTTTCCGTTTTGTTTTTGTCGATTGATGGATGCGTGGTGAAGGTGGGAGGGGGTGTATTTCTGGGGTGCGATGGTTCTGTTGATGTTTGGGTGGTGGGAGGTAGTGTATTTTCTTTGGGGGGGAAAGGGGCTATCGATGGGTGGATGGTGGGAAGGGGTTGATTTCGGGAGTGGGATTGTTCTATCAATGGGTGGATGGTGGGGTGGGAAGCGATTTCGGGGATGGAATGGTTCTATCGACAGCTGCATGGGTTGTGCGTGGGGGCTGATGTCGTGGATGGAAATATTCTGTCGGCTGGTGATATGTTGACTTAGGCTTCGTTCCAGCGCACGCGAGCCGAGCGTTGTGCGCATGCGTGCGAAGAACACACATCGTTCCTGTTAACCCTTTCTGTTTGTCTTCGTTCCGCGAGAAAAAAGTGATCCCGAAATAGTTTAATTTTCAACAAACTACGCTGCAGACGACATTAGCGTTATTGCCGCCGGCAGCAGACGCGTGATGGTTGCCTGCAGGCGCACATGCGTGTAATGAAGTCACTGAGTGTTAGTGCGCGGCGCGAGTGCGGTGTTACGTGTACACGCGTGTGTGTAGACGTCACCCGTTGCGCGAAGGTGGGGTTACGTGTTGTACACGCGTGTGTTGTGACGTCACTGGAACCGATGACCGGTCGTTGCCCCTTCGACCTTATCATTGTTTGCCCTCCTCCTCCTCCTCCTTCTCCTCCTCCTCTTCCTCCTCCTTCTCCTCCTGCTGTTCCTTCTCCTCCTCTTCCTCCTCTTTCTCATCGTCCCCCTCTTCCTTCTTCTTCTTCTCCTCCTCTTCCTCCTCCTCTTTCTCCTCCTCCCCCTCTTCCTTCTTCTTCTCCTCCTCTTCCTCCTTCTCGTCCTCCTCCTCCTCCACCACCATCTCGTGTATCGCCACGCGACTGATGGCAGCTTCCTTTTTCTTCTCTATTTGCAGGAGAGAAGCCATACCGGTGCTCGTGGGAGGGCTGCGAGTGGAGGTTCGCGCGCTCCGACGAACTGACGCGACACTACCGCAAACACACTGGTGCTAAGCCCTTCAAGTGCCATCACTGCGACCGCTGCTTCTCACGCTCTGACCACCTCGCGCTGCACATGAAGCGACACGCGTGATGGCGACGACGCCGACAGCGCGACGGAGGCGCCCCCCGGCGGCCGTCGACGACACCGCCGTACAGTGTGATAGCAGCGACAGCGGTGGTTGGCGACGAGGAGGGAGGAAGGAGGAACGACGGCGACGGTAGAGGGCGCCAGCTGCTGTCGATGCGCGCCTCGTCGGCACACGTGATAATCTTGCTGGCAGTGGGATCTGCGAGCGCCACCTGGCGGGGGCGTTGCGACGTCCGTCGCCCCCGGCAACCGCCGTCGCGTCAGGCGAGGAGCTGTAAACAAACAAAACAAACAAACAAACAAACAAGAACGAACAAGAAGCGATCGACAGTGACGTCGATGAGCTCTCGTCCGTCGCTCGTCCCAGCAGACGATCGATCTACGCGCGGCAGCAGCAGACGATGACGAATCCTCCGATTCAATCCGGAAGAACTCTCTCGGCAATCCGACTTTCCGGAACTCTTTCCGGAATCGGAATCACTCGGAATTCGGAATCCGGAATTTGTAATCTGGTGCACGTGCCCACTGCCGCATCCACACCCGCTCACCTCGCCGGTAGATAGCGGGAGCGAAAGAGAGAGAGAGAGAGAGAGAGAGAGAGAGAGAGAGAGAGAGAGAGAGAGAGAGAGAGAGAGAGAGAGAGAGAAGAGAGAGGAGAGAGAGAGAGAGAGGAGAGAGAGAAGAGAGTAGAGAGAGAGAGAGAGAGAGAGAGAGACGGAGAGATTTAGACGAGAGAGAGAGAGAGAGAGAGAGAGAGAGAGAGCAGAGAGAGAGAGAGAGGAGAGAGAGAAGAGAGTAGAGAGAGAGAGAGAGAGCGAGAGAGAGAGGAGAGAGACGAGAGAGAAGAGAGAGACGGAGAGAGAGAGAGAGACGAGAGTAGAGAGAGAGAGAGAGAGAGAGAGAGAGAGAGAGAGAGGAGAGCAGCGAGCGAGAGGAGCTACGCGGTCTCCGTCGTGCTCTCTCGCCTCGGTCCTTCCCCGCGCAGCAGCCGGTCCGTTCTCCCCTCTCACGGGACAGCGTGCTCCCCGCCACCACTTCCGCCGCGCGTGCTGGCGAGCGGCTACTGTGGCATTGAAGATATATGAAAAGCAGTGTGGGCTCGGCGGCACCCCCCTCAGCTGCCTTAGTCACGTCACAGCTTCCCGTGTACGGTCTAAGTGTCGTCTTCCCACTCGTATCTCTCTCCCGGGGATACGCCGCGTGTATGCCCCGCTAGAGGGCACGATCGACAGTTTAACAAAAGGCCATGGCAGACCACGCCACAGGCCGACCGGTGGTGTGCCTCTATCGGTTCAACAAGGCAAATGAAAAACGAGTTGGGCCGTTTGTTTCTCCGCTCTCCGCTGAAAAACGTTTGGGCTCTCTCTCTGCTGCGCAGTGGCGTCGCGGGTTGGCGTGGCTAGGCAATTTCGGTTTTATCTGTCGAAGCATTTCTGAATTGTCTGGTGGATACGGAGAGGATTTAATCATTCTACGCGCGTGTTAAGTGCGTGTCGCTGTGTTTGCACTGTGCGCCACGAATTTTTGTCATAGAAAATGGATAAGCTCCCTGTCCCGGGAAAATTTATGTGGGCAGCGGCCACCCTCTGTCTACGCGGTTCTGGCTAGAGAGAGAGAGGGGGAGAAGCAGAGAGGGAGGGGGAGCAGAAGAGAGGCGTAGAGAGAGGGAGAGAGAGAGAAGGAAAGACGTGAGTGAGTCAGTGAGAGACAGAGAACAGAGAGAGAAAGTAGTGAGTGAGTCAGTGAGATACATGAGAGAGAGAAAGAGGAGAGAGAGAGAGATGAGAGAGAGAGAGAGAGGAGAGAGAGATATGAGCGAGAGCCGAGAGCGAGCAGCGAGGAGCGGAGAGCGAGAGGCGAGAGAGAGAGAGAGAGAGAGAGAGGAGAGAAGAGAGAGACGAGAGAGAGAGAGAGACGAGAGCGAGAGAGAGAGAGAGATGAGAAACGAGCGACAGCTGGGAATTCGACGGAAAAGTCGATCACTATCGCTGTCCGTGTCTGCCTGCCTTTTGCACATCCTTCATGCAACCACCAACCCGTTGATGTCGCGTCTGCTTCATTGCTCAGCGGCGGCTAAACAATTGAAAACTGTGTGTGATATTAGAGCCCAAGTTTTCACTGCCATTTTGTGTCCGTTTCTATATATCGTACCATATATATGCATGAACGTTCGTGTGCGTGTGTGTGCGTGTGTGTGCGTGGTGTGGCGCGGTAACGTGCGTGCGTGGCGTTACGTACGTGCGTGCGTGTTTTGTTGGCTCTCTGTCATTCGTCTTTTAACCGACATAATGTCTGCATGAATATATGATGTCGATTATGTATGTGTATATACATAATATTATGTATATTATGTATGTATATATCTCGTGTACGCGAAACCGCAATTGACACACATTTTGCCTAAAATAGTCGTGAGAAAATGTACCGCGAGCGTCTATACTACTTTTATATAGCTTTTGGAGTCGGAATGCAGATTGTTTTTAGGGTATATAAATAACAACGTTGGTATTATTTCGAGAGTTATAATTAAGAAACAGGGCACGCGTGGTGCGTGCATGCGTGGTCAGCGTGCGTGCGTGCGTGCGTGCTGCGTGCGTGAGTGATGTGAGTGAGTGAGTGAGTGAGTGAGTGAGTGAGATGCGTGCGTGGCGTGCGTGATAGTGCGTGCTCGTGCGCAGCGGCGGCGTAAGTGTCTATATTTTAGTTCTTTCTTCTGCTTGTCTGGCCGATGAGGCGTCTAGCGCCCCTTACTGTATACTGGCCGGAAGAGAGAGAGAGAGAGGAGAGAGTAGAGAGTAGAGAGAGGCGCGAGAGAGAGAGAGGAGAGAGGGGAGGAGGAGAGAAGGGAGAGAGGCCGAGAGGGGAGCAGAGAGTGAGAGAGAGGAGGCAGAGGCGGAGAGAGAAGGGAAGTAGAGAGAGAGAACAGAGTGAGAGGCGGGGATGAAGAGAGAGTAAAGCAGTGAGCAGGGGAGAGAGAGAGAAAGGGAGAGAGAAAGAGTAGAGAGAGAGAGGCACAGGGGAGAGTAGGGAGAGGGGAGAGGAGAGCAGAGAGAGACAGGCGAGTTCTTTGGGGAGGGGGCATGAAGCCAGTTCGTTCGTTAGCGGGGTCGCGGAGTGGCATCTGTAAATAGGGGCAGGCCAGGTAAATCGATGTCTGCCTGGTACAGCGCGGCCGCTGGAGGTCCGCTGTGTCTGCGGCGTAGCGCCTGCGCGCTGCTGCTCGCGTTGCTTACTCTGCTGCTGCTACTGGGCTGTGTTGCGCTGGTCTACTGCTACGTGCTGGCTGCACATCGCTGACTATGGGCTTGCTGGCTGCTCTCTTACTACTACTACTGCTGCTGGCCTTGATACTGC
>NW_014578448.1:10071-15727 GCF_000485595.1 Priapulus caudatus
ATATATATATATATATATACGTATATATGTGTAGTATATTATTATATATATATATATATATATATATATGTGTATTATATATATACATCTATGTACGTGTGTTCCATTCGTGCTGCTCACTGCGCATGCGTGTGTGTGTGTGCGTTCATTCGTTCGTTTTACACACACACACACTGCGCTCTTCTTCATTCTCATTTTCGTCGTGTGTCGTCGTTGTCGTCGTCGTCGTCGTTGTCGTTGTCGTCGGCGGCGGCGGCGGTGGTTCTACATCACTGTAATTGCGTTTTGTACAGTATTGTAAACATTGGTGTTTGTCGAGTGTTTAGATTTGCCATACTCGTGATAATGATGACTACGTAGATTTTAGTTGGCCACCGAGCTTCGCGGCCGCACGTGCCGATGACGTCACCCTAGGTGGCAGCACGCGACGCTCGTTGTTGGCGAATCGCCATCTTTCTTCGCGATTGTAGATGGAGAGATAGAGATAAAGAGAGAGAGAGAGAGAATACGCGAGAAAGAGAGGTGGCATTGTTGTTATAGAGACATGTACAGAAACATGTACAGACGATTCTAGGTTATAGGTTAAGTTGCAAGAGTTCATATATAGTTTTATCTTACTGTTTTTATCTCGGTTTCATTTGTCATGTAAAATATTGTTTTACGATGTCATGATTGTATTTTCCACAAGCGCTATTAGTCAACTTTATGTAAAACGAGCCATTTGAATATATTCTTATTTTTACATGCGTACGTACCTCTATTTTATGTACCAAAAATGTTAAAATGCCAAAAAGAGTGATTTACTTTATATACAAACGTACCATTATGTAAAGATTTGTTATCCCAACATGGTTTAAGCTAACCATTCGAACAGACAAACAAACGCAAGCAGCGCGTCGGCTAGCCGTCGAAGGAAATAAATTTATATCAATTAATTAATTAATTAACCTAATGAATTAACCTAACGACGGCGGTCACGAGAAGGTCGAAAAGTAACACGCGTCGGTTCGTTTCGTGGCTCGCCGCTGGGTGCGCGTTTGTTCGAATGGTTTGTTTAGTGTGATAGCGTGCCCTGGTCGATGTGTCGTAGGCCCCTCCCCCCCCCCCCGCCACGCCCAACCTCACTGGCTCCCTCCCACACACCCCACCACCTACTCGCGTGTGTCGTGGGGGTCGTACGTACGCGAGAGGACGTGGGGGTGGGGTGGGCCTTCCACACACCGATCGAGTGTCGTATATTACCGATGAAATACGTTCGTTACCATTGATTCACATTGAGACATGCGAAAGAGGGCGCGCGCGCGCGAGAGATAGAGAGATAGTTGTAAATATTGTCTTACGGGCCGTCGTTATACTACAAGATTGATGACGTCATGTGTGGGCAGACGAGGAGGAGGAGGAGGAGGAGGAGGAACGTGTGACGCGTAACGTCTCATCGTGTGGTGATGATGACGATGATGAGGATGGTGATGATGATGATGTCGCGTTGGGAGAAGACGGTGCATAAATCACAGACACATCGCGTATCCAGGCAGCAGCGTCTGCTGCACATGCGCACTCCCCACGCAGTCCCCGCCCCCCACTGCGAATATCGTACGTAGCTTGTGTACAAAATAATGCAGATTGTAGCATACAACCCGGGTTATAGTTGAATATTATAGTGTCTGTATTCGCATTGAATTTTGTCGGTAGCCTAGCTCTAGTTGGTTGTAAGAAACCCATCCCATTGGTTTGCGAACCACCGCCACACACACCCCCTTGTCGGGTTCCGGCGGAAGTCGCCCTCGTAGCGCCATCTACCGCCCGTTCTTAGATTCATAGACGAGACGAATCAAATAGTTGATGGAGAGAGTCGGTGTGGCGTCTAACGGCAGTGATAGTAGTACGTGTCGGCTCCGCTAGGTGTCGCTGGCTGCGTGCCGACCCGACGTTGGCACCATCGTAGATTGTCGCAAGCGCATTTGGTGTTCGTTTGCGCGGCCACGGGAGAGATCGCGTGATCTCTCGGCGAGCGGACGACTGCGTTTCCAAGGAAACGTTTTTTGTGTGTGCTGTCGGTAAAAGATGCCCTCGCGACGCCCCCATTTTTTTCCCGAACGGAGTTAGATCAGGGTTTGTGCCAGGGCTTTCTCGTGGACTCTGGTTTCCGGTTGCTCTCCTCCGGTACAACTGTTTTGCTCCCGGTCGGTCGGGAGGATGGGTGAATCGGAGTCCGTTGTAATCGCGTAAGTCCCTGGTTTGCGAGCTATACAGATAGAAATAATTTAATTTGATCTGTGCTGCTATCACGTGACTTCGCCTTTAGTCTACATGCATTTGCATCGCAAACACTATATAAATATATATATCTTTGTGATGTCTTGTCATCATGTCAGATTTTCCACTCAATTGGAAAATAAAATAATTGATCATAATTTACTCTCTCGTCGTCGTTTTTTTTATGTGCGTGTGTCTACGTGTTTTATTTCCTAAGTTATTCGTCAAAATTTTAAACGCAGAAACGCGATGTGTTTCTCTGCCTATGTAAAAGCAACACATATGTGATTATCATTATAGAATATCATATGTTTGGAACCTGATAAAGACATATATCACTGTACTATACTATCAGTCTGAACTATAGTAGTTCATTACTATGGCTATCTCAACTCTGTGGCGTAGAACCCACAATGGGTAGTACCGGGGAACTGTGTCACGTAGAGACGGTCCAGTTCTCCACTTCACACAATCATGTCTATATATCTACATCTAGTAATCTCCTAACTTTGTGGTAGTAACTCTTTAGAGTCTAAATGACTATATAACAAAATAACGACAGAGTTTGACGTCGATCAAGGTCATACGATTGAAAGAATATGTTGCGCTTTATCTATCTAACAAGCTATCAACTCATCAATCCATCTATATATCCATCCACACGTCCATCCATCAATCAATCCATCTATTTATCTATCCATCCACCACGTCCGTGCGTCCGTGCGCAAGATAAACAAACGGTACACCGCACCCATCCCAGGTCCATCCATTACCATGCCATCCATCCATGACCATCCATCCATACCCATGGCGCAATACCATCCATCCATCCATCGCATCCATCCGCATCCATACCATGCCATCCAGTACCATCCAACCATCCATGCCATACCACCATCCATGCATCATGCGCATCCATCCATACAATGAAGCAGCTGCATACATAACTACTACGTACGTCCGTCGCCTTTCCGTTCCGTCGTCCATTCCATCCATCATCACGCGGTCCGACGTCAGTCCAGTCATCCATCTCATCCACTCCCATACCAGGCCCATACGGAATGCCATCCATCTGCAATGAATGGCATACATACATACAATACATACATACATACATACATACATACATAACATACATAGCATACATACATACGTAACGATTACGTACTACGTACGTGCCGTCCGTCGTGCGTACGTACGTCCTCAAATCTCATACCGAAAACACCATCCATACCACATAAAAACATCACACCGCACACGACCAAAGAACCCGTCCATACCATTCATGCCGGCATCCATCCACCGCACTATTCGCATCACCGCCATGCAGCATGCATCATACATCCACCACGCATCCATACCATACCATCATAACCATCCACCATAGTAATACCATCCAATTCCACGACCTATCCATCCATGCCATCGCATCCCATTATTTATTTTATTTATTGAATAAGACCAACCTATCCATCCATATCCACCCACCCAATACACCCTCTGCCACCTCACTTTCACCACAGGGGATAAAAATATTGAAATTAATAAATTTGTATACCAACGGCATTATACATCAAAAAGCATGACTAGCAACACTTTAACATTGGGATCGCTTGTTTGCTAATGCCATTCCATTGAATCTAAGCAATTGTAGCTACTATCAAGAACAACTATTGAAATATACAATTTGTATTTTAACGTCATACAATGCGTAGCAACCCTGCACAAGACGTACTAAACCATTTCTTATCCTAACTCAACCTACATTGCTTTATACTGAAAAACATACTCCTCCTTCCTTAATAGACTCACCCATTCATCCATTCTCTACACCACTATACTATAAAACTAGAATAACAGAGCATTTGTCCTAACCTTGCTCTTGGTACAGATTCCACTTTTCAATGCAGTAAAATAAAAAGTTCTCCCAGCTGCCTCTCCCCACCCTCGTTTAAAAAGAGACAGTCCTCCAATCCTTCCCCCTTGGTATCGAAACTAGGACTCCGACGTAACGATAAACTGCTGATCATAATACTGTGGGCCGAGATTATGTAAAGTAAAACAACCATTGACATCAGTGCACTACCCTAAACCCTACAGGTACCCACTTTACAGCATTGAACCTCTAGCCACCTATGTGGCTCTAGAACCCTAGTTGCGGAACCAAGTCCGACTGTCCCGCATCTACTAGCTTTATTTTGACACACTTGCAGCTGCCCTTGTGCGCTTGTGAGAGCGCTGTAGCCGGAGTATGCTCTGCCATAGTCGAAAGTGACATGAATTAGGGCAAAACTAGTAATTCCTTTACATGCCGTGTAATACTTAGCTGTTTTCTGGGAAAGAAATTTCAAATCTATGTAATCTTTTTAAAAACCTAATTCCCGTTATCCTCACCACTCATAGTGTTTCCAGCTCAATTACCAGATACTAACTGTATTTCATCGTGGGGCAATGCCGACGGCGACATTAACATCTGATCGCAGTTTGGATTATCCGCTGATTTTGGTTTAGTTCCAAACCAAAAATAAAACGTCAGTTTCCAAGATGCAAGATAAATTAATACATTAGAGCCATTTATTAATGGGAATGCAATTGCTCTACTTAATTCTCCGAAGGCCTGTACCTCTGTCTCTGTAACTACTAAAGGCGCCCGAATCGTCAGCATGTAATAAAGCATTGACTTAACTGGCCTTGCCATGTCATTAAGTATACTAATCAGAAATAACAGAAGACGCCAAAATCGAGTGGCCTTGGTACTCCACAGCAATAGGGTCCTATAGAGAAGGTACGCGTCCTAGCATCCATTATTGCATCTCCAGAGAATAAGCACCCGAACCATTTAATCGTCCTAATAGCCATTACCGATAGTTTTTAAGCATTGGCTAGTAAGAATTTGTTATGCAACCGGGTGAACATTCGATCAACTCAAAAAAGCTTTGGAAGATCTAATAAAACCATACCATTAGATTTCGTTTGCGCGACTCATTACGAGTAATAAGTTAGCATATGGATTAAAGCTTCGTGTTCAGTGAAAATTTTGATCCCTAAAGCCAGATTGGAACTCATAACAGTAAGGATTTTTTTACCACACAAATAATATTCTCTATTGGTATAGGGGCTGAATTCGCTCCAAAACAAACGTTGCGACACTGACACTGGCAGTAAAATTGATCATGATAACACAGGCCTATAGTTTGCCCGGGTTATGTTTTGCTATTCTTCATTTTAGTAATCGCGGAATGACAGTACTGCTGCTGCCTATCATGCGATCAGGGATTTTTTTCCCTTGGATGAATGACATGTGCGGGATGTACTACATTTAAGAGCTGCTGATGCAACCATGACGAATAGACGTTGATCGGCATCTTTAGTAAATATCGTTGCAGGAATATGCATGCTA
>NW_014578448.1:15752-19931 GCF_000485595.1 Priapulus caudatus
CTATCCATCCATCCATCCGTCCATCCATCCATCCATCCATCCAGCAATCCATCCATCCATCTCTCCATACATTCATTCATCCATCCATCCATACATTCTTGCCACACATAGTGACATAAGTATAAGTATACATACAGACATAATATATTCGTATTACCAATAATTAATTAAACAGTCGTATAAAAATAAAAAATAAATGTTAATAGCAAAATAGACAATATATTACAACTATAAAACGGCAAAAATATTGATATGGCAAAAATAGCAAAGCAGCAAAAATAGCAAAAATAGCAAAAATAGCAAAAATAGCAAATGGCAAAAATTGCAAAACAGACGCCAAAAACGATAAATCGTGGTGGTGGCAGCACCATCCAACGCCGACGATTCGGCGATAAGTATGGCGGGAGAAAAAAGTAATGCCGTTGTAGCGGCCCGAGAAACGATGCAAAGTAAGGCTGATAGGGTGTTTTCTTTCTTTGTTCGCGGTTATTATGTACAACCATTTACATCATGTATAATCTAGAGGTTTAATTTTAAGTTATAACCAGCGTATCATAGTAGTATTAATAGTTTAATCCAAGTCACTGAGTCTTGCATCGTGTTGAACGGTGTTTTACTGTTTACAAATGACGGACCAATGTTCCTTGTAAAACGTTCGAATTTCAAACTTTCGAGTCAGAGTGCCTTTAGAAACAAATAAGATTTGGCGAGAACTTATAAGTTATGCTATCGTCAGGAAGTTAATCTACTGCTAAGTACGTACATAATTATAATAGTAATACTAATACTATATTTATAATACATTTATTATTTAGGCCTAACTCAGTTTTAACTGTTAACAAGTTCTATTTTTTTATAGACTATTTTAGTATTGTATTACTGGTAAACTGCCAGTGCTACTGTGAAAATTAAGTATCCCTAAGTAAGGCTGAGAGGGTCTATGTACCCCAGGTTACCCCAGGCAGCGTTAACAGCCAGCGGCAGTTAATGTAAGCGGGCTATAGTACTAGAGCTAACCGGAACGTACCCTGGTACTATCTAATATGCCGGACCGTACGTCGCCTACTCCACTAACGAGTCTAGGGAGTCGCCTACGCCTACTCTTAGCTCTAGTACTATAGCCGGCGTACAGTTGCCGCCTGCCTTATACCCTAACCCTAACCTTAATCATATCAAATAGTTACCAGGGTACGTTCTGGCAGTACCCTGGGGGACATAGACCCTATGAGCCTTAGTAAGTGTGATCCAGACAAGTTTACCGATAAACCGCTAACAACGCTGACTTCTCCCCTGGTCGTCTGTCGCACACAGTCCTGCAGGAGATTTCCTCTCTACTCGGCACGGGACTGGACAAGGAAACCCTGGCGCTGTGCGTGCAGCTGTGTGAGGCAGGAGTGAATCCAGAAGCTCTAGCAGTCGTCATACAGGAGCTGAGACGCGAGGCAGCCAACATCAAGGTGCGCATCTCACGATTAAGCTTATATATATCGCTGTGGCTATATGCCCGGCAGCCAGGCACGGTCTTCGATTTCCTAAATGCCCGGCAGTTCCTAACCCTAACTTACTTGAGATAACGCTGGAAATTTAAAACTGCCGGGCATTTAGGAAATCGAAGACCGTGCATTATATACATGTGTGTATGTATATGTATATATATATATATATTATTATTATTATTATAAGAGCGGCCAATCAAGGAAATTACACCTGTTCGAGTGCATGTACATGTCAATGTATGTGTGTGTAATGTGTATATATATTTATATTATAATTTATAAGGGCCAATCAGTTAAAATACACAAGGTGTCCTGTATAGACAGGTGCAGGGGTCCAAATATGCGATGGTCCGATGGTCCGATGGCTATCAAATAATCAGGAGGACCATCAGATTTTCAAAGTCAATGATCCGACCGACTCCGACGAACCATTGAATATTTTGGTCTTATTTTACGGTTCCTAACAACCTTTGAGCCAGGGCGCTATCGCACCACATTCTCACGTCAAACATTTTCAAAGGTCCCGGAAAAAAGCAGCACGCGACACCCACTGTTACCATTACAGATTTATTCAGAGCGGCAGCGCGTACCTCCCTGGCTGGGGCGGCATTGATTGATGTACTGGTGGGGGGTGCACGATTGTTTATAAGTCGCTTGGGCATGTTCATTACTGAATATTGACGTGGGCATCGTTGGGATGAGAGGACGACAGCAAAACTCCTGGGATTGAGGAAAAAGCTGCAATTGGGAATTTAACACACAATGAGCGTGTCGGCACACAAAAATAAACGTTGTGTGAATTTCATTACGATTTTACATGTACTGTATTTACTTGTGTGTAAGTATTATTCATGTATAAGTCGCACCCCATATTTTGCCTTGAAAAGTTGGTACAAACATTGCTACATTAACAAGATTTCTTAGCCTCATCTATAAGTCACACCCCCTGATTTTTAGCTCGCCTTGACATCGTCAAGATGAGCTATTGCCATGGGGTGTTGTCCGTCGTACGTTCGTCCGTCCGTCCGTCCGTCCGTCCGTCAACATTTGGCTACGGTCAACGATAACTCAAGAACCGTTTGACCCACATGTTTCAAATTGCATATATATATAGTTTTTACTCCTATATAATGTGAGAGGTTTGAACGTCCTATTTTGGAGCACGCCAGTTGACCTACATTCGAGCCACGTCCACTTTTTGGAAAAAATGGAAATGGCCATAAGTCAGTTCAGGTTCAATGGATTTTGCTCATTTCTGGTATGTGAATGAATGAGGACTGGCCCCAAAACATATCACACAGGTTTTGATATTTTTTTTAAACTATGCAAATTAGGTAGATTTTGCCAATTTCACTATGCATTTCAGTGTCTGTCTACGGTCAACGATAACTCAAGAACCGTTTGACCCACATGTTTCAAATTGCATGCAAATCAGTTGTTACTCCTATGGGAGAGGTTGAACGTCCTATTTTGGAGCACGCCAGTCGACCTACTTTTGAGCCACGCCCACTTTTTGGCAAAAATGAAAATGGCCATCTAAATTCATTCGATTTTGTTAAATTTTGGTATGTGAATGTGTAAGGCTAGCCCCAAAACAGTTGTTACTCCTATGGGAGAGATGACAACATCCTATTATGTTTATTTTGTCTAACTGGTAAACAACTCTACAATCATATCTATATACGTGTAATATTGTGTTTTAGATTCTTCGTTACAGTAATTTGACTGGAATATTTTATTGTTTTTATTTGCGCGATATTCGAAAACCAATATGGCGATCATTTAGGCGTAGCGCCATCTCTCGTCAAGATTTCAGACTTTCAGATCTGAACCATTTATTTTCGCATCAAAACTTATGCATATATCATTATCAAGAGTATATAATGGGAGATATGCTATATAATGGGAGTTCTCTTATATATATAAACTCTTGCTTTATATATCCCCCCTCCCTCTTCTATCACACCCAAGGTGAGCTACAGTGTCATTGACACTTTCATTTTGATTGAAGTTGAGTTTTTTTTTTAAGTGCGGTTTATACACGAGTAAATATGGTATATACTGTAATATTAAGAGTGCATAATATATATATATATATTATCTACATCTATCTATATATGTTATATATGTATATATATCAGGAGTAGATAATAGGGAAGTCCTGAGTGTGACTTCAATAAACAAGGGAAATTCGTCATTTACTAGCTTTATAATACCTACGATTTACTACGCCTAACTCATCCAACTTGAGCTCAAATCGTACACAGTACATTCTCCTAGCATCGTGCGAAATCGTTTCCTCGTATACACCCGCAATCCGGAGATACAGACTAAAACGTACGACACGATTATCCATTCTTTGGTCATCAATCCGAACGTATTCCCCGCCGAATTTGAAACAAAAGGCAGCTACTAACCACAGCTTGCTCTCTCGCCGAGGCGGTGTGGCTCGAGGGAGATTGGACATCGACGCAACACTCGGCGAGATAACCTTTGACCCGGCATACAGCTACATACCAGCATACCGGCATACAGCTGGTATGCCCCCCACTCACGCACGCCCACCGCAATCAGCAGCAGCTCCAGCTCCAATCTCCCGGTGCACCCAGCCACCTACTCACCGAGAGAGCAAGCTGTGGTTAGTAGCTGCCTTTTGTTTCAAATTCGGCGCTGAACGCATCGA
>NW_014578448.1:20309-58136 GCF_000485595.1 Priapulus caudatus
GAGGACCTTAACGTCTCATAGGCTGCAAGTAAAGTTTGGACAAGTAAAATCAAAATTCGGACAAGTAAAAATTGCTTCTTGTTGCCTTGTCCCATAGAGTTTGTACGCTCGCCGAAACTGGACGCTCCTAAATGCACATGCGCGCATGCTCTTTTGTTCGTCTCTTGTTTTCTTTTTGTTTGAATTTTGTTTTGCAGGGCCGTAGGAAATAGTTGCCAAACTCTTTTGTTTTCTTTTTGTTTCGCCTTGTAACCTGACACACATAACACAGTCTTACTAACTTACTACATTGCAAATTGTTTCAATCAAATGTTTCCATGAGTGACCGGGTTGGCCGCCATGGTTGTTTATTGCGAACGTTTTTGATGGGCGAGATGCGCCCTTGCAAAACAAGAGGCTCCTGCGCGCATGCGCACTTAGGAGCGTCCAGTTTCGGGCGAGCGTCCAAACTCTACGGTACAGCCCAACAGGACAACCAGGCCTGGCGTGATTGGTCAGATTGTCCCTCTTCCGGTTTTGATTGTGATGAATTCCGGTGGACACCCAAACAGCGTTTTCCCCGTTAATAAGATAACATGAAATATAGGCATAGCCTAATGGCGAGCGTCATTACATTATCTGACCTTTGCATGGAAATAGATGGATACATGTTTATATTTATTTCTATGGACTTAAATAATAAAAAGTGTTAAAACATAATATATAAACATACTATATTCCGGTGTTATGGGTTCAACTATATTCTACTGAAACAACTTTATTAACCAATATACTATTAAAGTGAATAAACAATTACTGTATCATTTGATACATTCATTGTAGGTGAATAATTAAACCATTTTATCACCATGTAAAATCTCTTTCTTACGCTTGCACGCCGCATTACTTTTAGAGCACAATTTGAAATTTAGGAGGACCATCTAATTTCAAACTAGATGGTCCTGTGGACCATCTCTTTGTTTCTCCTTATTTCTACCCCTGCAGGTGCATATTCCATTCAATGTCACCCCTATCACAGGCTTATCTGTAGGTTTTTATTGAAATTTTCATGACAATAAATACAAGTGGCACTGTTCTAGTTTATTCGTGTGCATTAAAAAAAATATAAATGCATATTGAAAACAGGATAAATTATTAGTCAAGGGACGGACGGTGCAATCACTGTAGTAAAGCAACAAGACTTTAAAACTCTTTTTAGAAGCAGGTTTTACGTCCCTGCGATTATGGCTAATCTTCCTTGATGATCCAGTGCAAACCGTGATCTACATTGTTGAAAGAATGTTTCTCTTTTTCCAGGAATCTTCACAATCCGAAGGACAGAAGTCTGATGAACGTCTGTAATATATACCGAAAATATCTGCCTGCAAATATATAACAGGTGTGTGTGTGTGCGTGCGTGCGTGCGTGCGTGCGTGCGTGTGTGTGTGTGCTGTCGTCAAAACCGTTGCTAATATTACATTATATTTTTATGCTGTTTAAAATCTGTCTTTTGTCCTTTTTATTGATGATGAAATTCGTGTTATCACAAACTATATATCACTATATATAACTATATATCGTGTAATGACAAATTATCACATTTAATAGAAAACGAAGGTGTAATTGATGTTTAAGTTACGATCATTTCTCGTTAAAGCTGCTGCTATAATGAATGCTATGCTTGAATTGAAGTGTGTAATAGTGTGACTTATACTTGACATATTATGACTTATATATTGACCTATATATTCAGGCATGAGAATTTTCCGCGGATTTGCGGATTTCAGTGTTTAGGTTTTCATTTGGATCATTCTTGATATTGATGCAAAAAAGTTTAGGGGGGGGGGAAGGTGTACTTTTTTGCCAAAATGGACGGCATTTTTAATTTAAACTTTATAAAGGTCAGGAAAAGTACGTCAAATTTCACACAAAAGTAACGGAACTCCAAATAAATATTGCGGTGTATCTATGTAATGTAAATGAAGGCATGTTAACCACCACATAAAACATACAACATAAAACACCTAATTGACAAGACTTTGAATTGTTCGTCACGAAATTGGTCTTTTACTAAGAACAGAATGGACTTAAAATTTTCCCCAGAATGCATGGAAATCGCCTATCTGCCATTCCAAATTTCAAACATTTCTTGGGGCGCTGGGGGGCGGTACCAGGTAGGCACGCCGACCACCATCGATGTTGCCCCCTTAATGATGGCCGTTTGATAAACTCGGCCGCATTCTTGTTGAAGTTAATGTGTTCGTAGCATTTTGAAATGCCTTCTGTCCACGTTAAATTATGTCTGCTCTTAAGTATGCAGCTAATGTCTTCTGGGTCCCTCACCGGCCGCCCTTGGGAATTTGCCTAACTAATGTAGCAAATTCCCCCTGTCTCTCTCTCTTAGCTAAAACACCGTACTACACATGCCCCCAGACCCCCCTAGCAGGACAGTGTGCTACGCACACTGTTATCGTTCCTGCGGCATGAATTGAAATATTTCCTCCAAAAACATCTCAACCTGTTCTCATGCCTGTATATTGACTTATATGCTTGACATAACCTGTATAACAGCATTCTGATACGTTCTATACCTCATGCAGACAGAAGTCTGCATACAGCATCAAATATGCTAGACACGCTGATTGCTATGATTAGTGATAACAATATGGTTCAGTTCCTCGTGCGAATGCACCAGCAGTTTCCCTGCAGTTTTACAATAATAAACACGAAATTTTACGCGGGAAAATTATGAATCTGCTTAATCTAAAACTACACTACAAGTACAACATCTCCCCAACACGAATAATCATGTAATTTCTTAGGTTGCTTTATCCCCCTATAGGTGGCGCTAACGTCACAATAACATTGCGAGTTGGTGTCTGTGCTGAAATGCGATCGAACGCAGTTAGCAATATTTCGCTGCTGCAGTGTCGTCCCGATCATCCCGTGTGACACTATCATGAGGAGACGGTTGACGGTCACCGAGTGCGAGCCGCAGGACGTCAGCAAACAGCCGCTAAGACGTCTAGAGGTGCCCTTGAACCGATTCACGAAAGTCGCAATACCCCTGCACTTGGAGATTTTGGAAAAACACAAAGCTAACATACACAGGGTGAGGTATTAAATCGCATGTAATTTGAATAAAACATGTTAATTAAGATGACGGAATGAATATATCGGATCAAGGATAGTTTGGGACCCCGCAAATGTGTTTTCGCATATATGTGCTAAACTAATCCGTGGTACTAAATAGTAAACTAGGGTTGGGCCAATATATCATTTAATTAAATAAATAGGCCGTGGCTACGCGACCGGTTCCGGACGAGGAGCCGCTAGGCTACGCGTTCGGACATCCATCTCACACAGTGAGCTTGCGACACGTGCACTCATGATTTCGGCAATGGACGGCTCTGCTGATTGCTGTGTGTGTGTGTGTCTGTGTTTGTCGTTGCGTGCGTTGCGTGCGTGGCGTGCCTGGGTGCGTGCGTGGTCTCGTCGTCTAGTCGTCGGCGTGAGAGACAGAAGAGAGAGAGACGAGAGGGCAATGGGAATGTGTATGTGTGTTGTATGGCGTGAGAGAGAGAGAGAGTGAGAAGAGAGCTGCGCGCGTGTGTATGTGTGTGAGAGCGAGATAGGATGGAACCGGTCGCCTAGCCACTTCGAAATAAATAAATGATGTAATAATTGAAATTTTTTATTTGATTGACTAACGTACTGTGTATAATCAGGACTGTCACGTGTAGCTATGCATATGGTGACGCGAGAAAAAGTCCACACGTATACAAACGTGAACGGATCAAGGATAGTTTGGGACCGAAATGTGTTTTCGCATATGTGCTAAACTCGGCTTGTGCCACGTGAACATATATGCCCTACACGAGGGTAAACATGTTGGCCCTAGTCTAGAAGACATGTCCAGACCTGCCAACCCCATCTGATGATCATCAGTAATAATGTATTGGATTTTTCCGTTAACAAATAGGCATTTGTCGTAAACCTTTTGTCATTCTTTATTACAGTATAATATATAACATATGTAGCATATAAGATGTTCATTTGGCAGTTCCACACATACAACCAAGCGTGCGCGCGCATTTTGATGCCTTTTGCATAAGAAGCAGTGCACTGCCGCAGCACCTATTTATTCTCTCAGGGTGATTGGCTGAAATAGCTTCAGTGCGGTGATGAACTATTCCTGGATCCGTGACGTCATTTCAAATATGGCTGCGCCCGATAAATCAGACAGACGAGCGCATAACACGCATAATTTACCAGTTTTTCAGTGGATGTACCGTTACGTTTTATAAGCTATTAGTTTTAAATCTACGACGACAGTAGTATGGTTACATGATAACTAGTTTGATTTTACACTGTGGTTTATTCTTTTGTTTGACATTAAAAAAATTAAATTTCAGAGATATTCTTGCTGTCCGTAAGTTTTCGAGGTCGTTCCGTAACACCGTAATTTTGGACTCGCGTCCGTAACAAATTCGGGCTAATACGCTAACAGTTGGCAGTCTGCATGTCCCACAATACTTCATGTGTACAATACAATTACACAATGGGTATGTCTTCTAGACTTTAGCTGCCAACTTGTTCATGGCACGACGACGAGTTGCACTCCATTCCCGACCACCGAATTGCGACGCATGCTCATCCGACCCCACGATCAATAAATAATGCGGCGGCGCGCTCTGATCGTTTTAGTTTGGCCGCAGTTGGCCAGTGGGATCAGGGTTACGGAACAGTGAACGCGCGGCAACGATGCAGAGCTGAAGTCGAATACTGGAGATCGACTTGTGAGGTGCAGGTCATGTAAGATGCGAGCCGCAACGCGTGTGTACAGGATATACCTCTATAGAAGAGCTGCCTGTGTGTAAAGGCGATCTGTCTCTCTGAGTGGTAGTTATACAGTTAAAAAAACACCTCTATTAAACAGTCACATGTGTATAAGAGCCATTTTAGGCATTTCCCTTGAGTCAGTTACCTACAGGGCTGACTGTAACTTTGATTCTGTGACACTTGAAGCGGGTTCAGTGGATTGTAAAGGGATGCCACTACATTTTTTTTCGTTTGTTTGTGTAGCATGCACAACCATAACTGACACAATCGTTAAATAAATATATTTGTTACACGTACAATCCATACTAAACACAATCCATAATAATATATTAAGTTACATGGTACAACAATGCTAGTTCGTAAATAATATCGGTACAATTTGGTCGTGATATCTCGTGCGAGCACATAGCATACATGCCATTTGCAATTCATATTAAATATAATAAATTGAAATTTTGTGAATTGAGAATTATATAATCGTGCATCCGTTGTCCAGTTCGCGTTTGCTAATCGACACGATCTTTCTGTTCCTCTGTCGAATCATCTGTTGTTGCCTATTGTACATCTCGTTCTCTAAGTGGGGCCCTCTATTATGTTCCATCGTCCTGCGCTCGTTTTCTAGCAACGACCTTCTGGGTTTGTTTGTGGGGTGGTGGGGGGGGGTTGTGGGTGTGGTTGTTCATATTTTTCATCTCTAAAGTTAAGTGATACATTTGAGTGTCTGTTGTTCACATCTAATATTTACTAATTTTTCGTCGCCCTTTCTTCTCCATGGCTCCCTCTTCATCCCGCTCCCTCCATTTTCCGGCACGCCCTTTAATCTACCATACTCACCTCTTCTTTCATGGGCACGAATGCACTTCACTTCCTCTCTGCTTTATTTCCTAGTATTTAGTTTGTATTGTTATTATTTGTATTTTTACTTTGATTTGTATTTTCTGTATTTGTTATTTTCAAACAATTTCATTTGTTTTTTATGCTTCACACAGGGACGAGATGTTGTGGAATTCGACAGAGCGTTTGGAGCACTCACCGATAACCTTTCCGAATCGAAAGCGTGGTAAACTTATCAGACTTGCGCATGGCGAATCGCGGATATGAGATACCTCCTGCCTGTCAGTTATAGGGCGACTTCTGCGAAGGTGCGTCGTCAGTCCTGTCTCTCTCGCGGAGTCGTCCTTACGTCGCTTTTGACTTTCGCTCGTTGTGCGAAAAAAATTGGTCTTAATCTTAACGTTAGGTCTTTACTATTAAGTTTTTCTTCGCTCCCTGTATTGAGAAACTTTAAGCTGTATCTTCCTCGTAGTCGTCCGTTATCTCGTTCGAAACTTAGCTCGTGTTTTGTTTGTTAGTCCGAGTGCGATTTATTACGTGTTCTCGGGTTTTTGTGTTGTTTTGTTTGAATACGGGGGTTCCTCCTTGTGACATCTAAG
The DNA here is from genome assembly GCF_000485595.1 of Priapulus caudatus. Lineage (NCBI taxonomy): Eukaryota > Metazoa > Priapulida > Priapulimorpha > Priapulimorphida > Priapulidae > Priapulus > Priapulus caudatus. Next base: position 26,564 of record NW_014578448.1, read on the forward strand.
GCGTGACATGTGTTGGGATTGTTTGTTGTGCTTCAATTCTTTGATCTGGTGTTTGTTGTGTCGATGATCGATTTGGAAATATTTTTCTCTGGCTTGTTTTCGTAACAGAGGCGAAGGGAGAATGAGTCGCGAGCCAGTGAGCAGCTATGCTTCTCGATAAGCCGCGAGATATTCGCTGGAGGAGAAGCGACAGGTTGCTGCAGTCGTGGGAGGAACCTCATACAGGTTACGGTGTTACAAGGTGGGACAGGCGGTGTTCCAGTGTGGATAGGTACCGGTTATACAGGTGGCGACAGGTACGGTGTATACAGGTGGACAGGTACGGTGTATACAGTGGTACAGTACGCGTTGCTTACAACAAGGTGCCGGATAGGTACGGTTGTTACAGTGGGACAGGTACGCGTTTGTACTAAAGGTGGGACACGTCTACAGGTGGGATCGTAACAGGTGTATACACAGGTGGTGATTAGGTTACAGGTGCTATACAGGTTTTGGGATCAGTTACGGTGTTATACAGGGGGAGCAGCTGACGTGTTTGCAGGTGGGGAAGGTACGAGTGATACACAGTGGACAGTACGGTGTATGCAGGTGGGAAGGTACGGTGTTACAGGTGGGGACAGTACGTGTATGCGGTGCGCAGGTACGGTGTATCAGGTGGGACACGTGGATGTATAAGGGTGGGACAGGTCGGTGGTATAAGGTGCGCGACAGCGTCGAGTGTATACAGGGTGGGGACATGGTACGGTGTTATGAGGTGGGAAGTCGGTGTACAAACAGTTGGGACAAGTAATCGGTGTATGCAGTGGGGACAGAACAAAGGTGTAACACAGGTGGGACAGGTACGGTGTATGCAGGTGGGACAGGTATCAGTGTAAGCAGGTGCGGAAGGTCGGTGTATGCAGGTGCGGAGTAGGTAGCGGTGTATACAGGGCTCTGGCAGGTCACGGGTGTATACAGTGGTGGACATGTTACGGTGCATACAGGTGCGACAGGCTACGGTGTACACAGGTCGGGACAGGTACGGTGTATAAACAGGTGTACAGCGTACGTGTATGCAGGTGACAGGTTACGTGTACATCAGCTGAGGACAGGTACGTGTTACATGTGTGGCGACAAGGTACGAGTGTTTACGCAGGTCACAGGTCGGTGTTATAAATGTGGACATGGTGCTGCATCAATGGGAACGTCAGCACAGCGTACGGTCCATGCGTGGGGTGGGGTTGCCGCGAGCATGGCTTACACGCGCTCAAAATACTAGTACAGGTCTACGGCTATTCGTGCAGGTGGTGCGCGAGCGTTTACGTGCATCTACACGCTGAATAAATATAACGGATCATTTGGTGGCCAGAACCTACCTCATGACAGTGTAACGGTATGCCGCGTCAGGTGCAGCGAGCTATGCGAGCGAAATGATGTCCAAACGTTTATACGAAATGTTTACATTTCTGCTTGTCTGTATGTATATATTTTTATGTACTGTCTTGTCTGCTGGCCTTGGGACAGGACCTTGATGACCTTAAAACGCGATTGATGCGGATGTTACCTTGCGGCGGTGCGGCAGCAGGGATAGGGCCGTGGATCGATTAGAGGATCACTGTCTCTGTCGCAGAGAGGCCAACGTGGAGGAGGGCACGAGGATTCTCGCAGCGGTGAGTCACGCGCGCACGCGCACGCACGCATAGAGACACGCGAACGTGGAGGAGGGCACGAGGAATCTCGCAGCAGTGAGTCACGCGTGCACGCACGCACGCACACACGCACGATAGGACCGCGAGAAGTAGACCCTTAGTGCGGAAGATTGTCGACGAGATTGTGGCTCAACGTTACGTCCTGTTCACCTCCCCTCTCTCTTCCTCCCTCCTTCCTCCTCTCTCTTTTTCTCTCTCCCTCTCTAGCAGAGTCAGGGGCTGCAATAAATTTCCAACATAGCTTATCCATTCATATAAAAATTCCGCACAACAATCGCTCTAATCGTTTCTACTGTTGCAATTTCTCGACTCTTTTCGCAGGCGGCGAAGATGAAGATGATGCTGCTTCCCGTTGCCGGGGCCGTCGTCGGGGGCGTCATCGCCGGGCCGATCGGTCTCCTGACGGGCTTCAAGATTGCCGGCTTGGCGGCCGCCCTCAGCGGGTCCGTGTTCGGTGAGTGCGCATGGGCATGAGGTGGAAGGTGTCGAATGAGGTGAGGGGATGATGTAGTGTAACTCTTTTGTTACAACAAGACTCCCTACGAACATGAATACACCCGCCCCGTCTACCAGATTAATACTAAATCAATGGAGACCCGGAACACCCCTAACGTCTACGCTTCTAATCACAATGAAAACTAATTCCCAGAAACTGTCCTATAGCTGCTAAAATAACATCTGTGAAACACTTTACATTTAGTATCATTGGGTTAGGGGGGGGGGTGATGATGATGTAGGTATCATCATTGGAGGAATCTGGCAGAAAAGGTGGAAGGTGTCGAGAGAGGGGTGATGATGATGTAGCATCGTCAGGGGAATCAGAATCTGGGAGTAAGTGCCCAGGATTTTAAAATGTCGTTTTCCGTGAGTCATGAAAGTCGAGTGGGGGTCTCTCTTTTACTGCGTTCGATTTACTTCCCCAGAGCCACCTGGGTTAACCTGGGTAAGAAATCGAACGCTTCTGGGTTAGGGAAGATAAACGAACGGTTTTTGGGTTAACCCGGGTTAATTATCATGATGGATGCCAGTGACAAGAAAAAAAGAATAGCAATTGCAATCTTATTATTAATGAAATCTAAGAATGAGCAAACACACGCAGTCATCGACAGTCATGCTTCATTACTACTGCTACATTCATGCAATTCCCGCACTGATATATCATCGCCATTTCGTTGCAATGGATTGTCGGATACTTCCCCAAGTGAGCGGCTCGGCTAGCGGGTTACTTCGGCCTTGCTCGGGTAACACAAAAATATCACGTGACTGCAAGGTAGACCCAGGTTAACTTGGGGAATTAAATTGAACGCACTATTTGTATCTCTCTCTATCTCTCTCTCTGACTCTCCCTCCCCCCCCTCTCTCTCTCTCGCTCTCACTCTCCCTCCTCATCGCTCTCTCTCTATCTCTCTGACTCTCCCCCCCCTTCTCTCTCTCTCTCTGACTCTCTCTCACTCTCCCGCAGGCTACCAGGGAGGCAAGTACATCAAGCAGAAACACAAGGTCGGCATCGAGATGGCGGAGATTAGAACACGCTGCTCTTCCATGCCCCACCTCCACGAGGGGGCGCCACCCGCTGCCGCTGCGCCGCCAAAGACCCCACCAGGCGGCGACATGCGCGATGCGCCGATGAGCTTGTGACCGCGACCCCTGGTGGCGGCGCGTGAGGTCGACGCCGGCGCCCCCTATCCGGGGGTGCGAGTCGGGGCGGAGCGGCAAGCGTTGAGTGTGATGTACGTGCGCAAGGGTTGCTGTAGCGGGCAGATGGAACTTCGATCGACTCGAAACTGCAACTGCGGGCAGTAAACGTTTGACCACCGACGAAACTGCAACAGATACGTGACGCATGCTCGATAGGACGTGTTATTGTAAGGAGCAAAGCTTCTACCACCACCACGAAACTGCAACAGATAAGCGATGCATCTGCGCGCGCGAGAAAGTTTTTCTCTGGAGAGCAGGTGGAACCTTTGACCACCACGAAGCAGCAACTGGTACATGATGCAAGTGTACTGATGCAAGTGCACTATGGTGCGTTACTGTTCGGAGCAGATACGGTACATAGAACCTTCCACCAAGGCAAAAAATACACGGGAGCGATCAGCGATTCGCTCTTCAAACCTCCGAAATCATTCCCGTGAGGCTCAAAATAGCTCCAGTAAAATTTTTGACGAGAGCTATTTTTTCCACAGACTTGAAAAAGAGCTCCCGTGAAATTTTTTTCCCCCCTGCTTTCCACCACCACAAAACTGCAACATATATGGGATACACACGCGCTAGGACGTGTTATTGTAGGGAACAATCCTTCTACCACCACCACAAAACTGCGACAGATACGTGATACAAGCCCACTATGGTGTGTTACTGTACAGAGCAGATAGGACTTTCGACCCCTCGTGAAAATGCAACAGATATGTGATACAGACGCACTAGGACATTATCATGATTATCGAAAGCAAACCTTCTACCACCACCAGCACGAAACTGCGACAGATAAGCGATACGCACGTGCATGACGACACATCTTTGTTACCGCTGCTTCGCACGCTGGCGGCAGGGCAGGAGGCGGATTACGAATGCACGCCGGACGCGTCGCGCATCGTAACCAGACATACACCGGCGGCGGCGTGACGTGACGTGACGTGCTTCACCCCCCCCCCCCGTCTTCCCATCGCTACCAACGCCCCGCCGAAACGACGTCTCCAAGGAGGGATTGATCGGATGTTCCGCGGATGCATTGCCGGAAACGTTCGGACGAGCAAATCGCGACAAGAGAACGCCGCTTCTCGAACCGATGGCGGTTTAGTCGACGCGTCGTCGATTCACATCACCCATGCTGCTTACCGGCGCAGTTCTGGGAGCTCGTCTGCATTGGAACTTGGAACCGAAAAATACTCGTCCGCGTTCGAAAATGCGCCGGGGCATGTCGACGAAACTCGTGCCTATCGCTTTGAAAGAGAACGGCGGATCGCATGAACTCACCGAGATGCTCGGTTCTCGTCGCGGCGTTATAGCGCGCGCGGCTCGGTTAGAACGTTTCGCGATGTTTTAAACGATGCGACCGTCACGGCAACTACATCTGTTAGTTAGTTTCTCTTAGCATCTATCTCTGTACTCAGCGAGGCGATGAAAGCTTTGAAGTTTAGGTGGCAGCCAGCGGAAAATGATAACAATCATAATAATAATAATAATAATGATAATAATTAGTCGAATAATTAGCGTGACCGGCAACTTATATACTGCGATGAATAAATCGCGATTCGCTCTATGTTCCGATCAAATATATACTTGTGTTTTTCGCAGAAGCGGGAAGAACGGTTACAGCCCTATAGACCGAAGGTCCGATAGACCGAAGGTTATGTGTTCAAGGTGTAAAGCATGCAAAGATGCATTTTCGAATACGCAGTAAATTTCAGAGATTTCTTGCTGTCCGTAATTTTTCGAGGTCGTCCGTAACACCGTAATTTTGACTCGCGTCCGTAACAAATTACGGGCAATACGTAACAGTTGGCAGGTCTGCATGTCCCACAATACTTCATGTGTACAATACAATACACAATGGGTCATGTCTTCTAGACTAGCTCCAACTTGTTCATGGCACGAGCGAGAGTGCACTCCATTCCCGACCACCGACATTGCGACGCATGCTCATCCGCCCCCACGACAATCAAATAATGGCGGCGGCGCGCTCTGATCGTTTTAGTTTGCCGAGTTGCGCCAGTGGGACAGGGTTCACCGGGAACAAGTGAACGCCGCGCGAACGGTGCAGCAGCTGAAGTCAGACATACTGGAGATCGACTTGGTGAGGTGCCAGGTCAGGTAAGATGCGAGCCCGCCAACGCGTGTGTACAGTATACCTCTATAGAAAGGCTGCCTGTGTGTAAAGGCCGATTGTCTCTCTTGAGTGGTAGTTATACAGTAAAAACACCTCTATAGAACAGTCACATGTGTGTAAAGGCCACTTTTAGCATTTCCCTTGAGTAGTTACCTACAGGGCTGACTGTAAATTTGTTCGTGTGAACTATGGAAGCGGTTCAGCGTGGTGTAAAGGGGATGCTCACTATTTTGTTCGTTTGGTTTGTTACATGCACAACCCATAACTGACACAATCTATAATAATATATTTGTTACACGTACAATCCATAACTAACACAATCCATAATAATATATTAAGTTACATGGACAACAATGCTAGTTCGTAATGAATTCCGGTTAAAATTTGGTCGTGTATCCGTGCAGCACTACATACATGCCATTGCAATTCATATTAAATAAATAAATTGAAATTTTGATGAATTGAAATTAATATATATCAGTACATAACGTGTCCGTCATCGCGTTGCTAATCGACACGACTCTTTCTGTTCCATCTGTCGCATTTTGCACGAAGCCACTTCACCTCTCTCTGCTTTTTCCATAGTCATTTATTTGTATTTTCTTATTTGTATTTTACTTTATTTGTATTTTCTTATTTGTATTTTCAAAGCAATTTCATTTTATTTTTATGCTCACACAGGGACGAAGATGTTGTGGAATTCGACAGGCGTTTGGAGCCGATTAAAACACGCGCGATCGAAGCCGTCGTAGAATTGATCAGCTTGCAGCATGGCGATCGCGGATATGAGATACCCCGCCTGTCAGATAGCGCGCTCTGCGAAGGTGCGTCGTCAGTCCTGTCTCTCCCGGGAGTCGTCCTTCGTCTCTTCGAACTTTCGCTCGTTGTCAGAAACAAAATTGGTCTTAATCTTAACGTTAGTCTTAACATTAAATTTTCTTCGTAGACCCTGTATGAGAAACTTTACGCTGTATCTCCCCGGGTAGTCGTCCGTCTCCTCTTCGAACTTTAGCTCGTGTTTTGTTTGTTACGTCCGAGTGCGATTTTTCCGTGTCTCGGTTTTTGTTGTCGTTTGAAACGTGGGTTCTCTTGAATTGGGCGTGAATGTGTTGGGTGTTGTGTTTGGCTTCAAATTCTTTGAGGTGTTTGTTGTCAGATGATCCGATTGGAAATATTTTTCTCTGGGTTTTCTACACAGAGAGCGAAGCGGAGAATGAGTCGGCGGCCAGTGAGAGACTACAGCTTCTCGAAGCCGTCGAGATATCGCTGGAGGAGAAGCGACAGGTGCTGCAGTCGTGGGAGAACCTCAAACAGGTACGGTGTACACAGGTGGGACAGGTACGGTGTATACAGGTGGGACAGGTACGGTGTATACAGGTGGGACAGGTACGGTGTACACAGGTGGGACAGGTAACGGTGTATACAGTGGGACAAGGTACGGTGTATACAGGTGGGGACAGGTACGGTGTATACAGGTGGGCAGGTACGGTGTATACAGGTGGGACAGGTACCGGTGTATCACAGGTGGGACATCGGTGGGACAGGTACCGGTGTATACAGATGGACAGGTACGGTGTATACAGGTGGGACAGGTACGTGTATAACAGGGGGGACAGTTACGGTGTAAACAGGTGGGCACAGGTACGGTGTACACAGGTGGACAGGTACGGTGTATACAGGTGGGACAGGTACGCGTGTCATACAGGTGGGACAGGTAGGTGTATACAGGGGGACAGTACGGTGTATACACGGTGGACAGGTACGGTGTATACAGGTGGACAGGTACGGTGTATACAGGTGGGACAGTAGGTGTATACAGGTGGACAGTAGTGTATACAGGTGGGACAGGTACGGTGTACACAGGTGGGACAGGTACTGGTAACACAGGTGGGACAGGTACGTGTATACAGGTGGACGGTACGTGTATACAGGTGGGACAGGTACGGTGTATACAGGTGGGACAGGTACGGTGTATACAGGTGGGACAGGTACGGTGTATACAGGTGGGACAGGTACGGTGTATACAGGTGGGACAGGTACGTGTATACAGGTGGGACAGGTACGGTTTTTTGCGGGGGTAATACGTGTATGACAGGTACGGTGTATACAGTGGGACAGGTACGGTGTATACAGGTGGGACAGGTAGGGGGCGGTGACACAGGTGGACAGGTACGGTGTATACAGGTGGGACAGGTACGGTGTATACAGGTGGACAGGTACGGTGTACACAGGTGGGACAGGTACGGTGTATGCAGGTGGCACAGGTACGGTGTACACAGGTGGACAGGTACGGTGTATACAGGTGGGACAGGTACGGTGTATACAGGTGGGACAGGTACGGTGTATACAGGTGGGACAGGTACGGTGTATGCAGTGGGACAGGTACAGGTGTATACAGGTGGACAGTACGGTTACAAGGTGGGACAGGTACGGGTGGTATGCAGGTGGGACAGTACGGTGTATACAGGTGGGACAGGTACGGTATGCAGGTGGACAGGTACGGTGTTAACAGGTGGGACAGGTACGTGTTATGCAGGTGGGACAGGTACGGTGTATACAGGTGGACAGGTACGGTTTACAGTGGACAGGTACAGGTGTATACAGTGGGACAGGTACGGTGTACACAGGTGGACAGGTACGGTGTAATGCAGGTGGGACAGGTACGGTGTATACAGGTGGGACAGGTACGGTGTATGCAGGTGGGACAGGTAGCGGGTTAACACAGGTGGGACAGGTACGGGTATCAGGTGCAGGTAGGGAGGACAGGTACGGTGTATACAGGTGGGACAGGTACGGTGTATGCAGTGGACAGGACGGTGTATACAGGTGGGACAGGTACGGTGTATACAGGATGGTGACAGGTACGGTAACAGGTGGGACAGGTACGGTTATACAGGTGGACAGGTACGGTTGTATACAGGTGGGACAGGTACGTGTATACAGTGGGACAGGTACGGTGATCAAGGTGGGAGCACAGGTACGGTGTACACAGGTGGGACAGGTACGGTGTATACATGTGGGACAGGTGCTGCAGTCATGGGAGAACCTCAGACAGGTACGGATGCGTGGGGGTGGGTTGCACGCGAGCATGCTTCTACACGCGCAAAATACCTCAGACAGGTACGGATGCGTGCAGGTGGGGCGCGAGCGTACAGTGCATCTACACGCATGAAAAATTATAACGGACATTGGTGGCAGAACCTACCTCAGACAGGTAAGGATGCACGCAGGTGAGCCGAGCGCGAGCGAAAATGTCCAACGTTATACAGAAATGGTTACATTCTGCTTGTCTGCATGTATATATTTATCGTCTGCTTGTCTGCTCGTCCTTGACAGGACCTTGATGACCTAAACGCGATGATGGCGGAGTTATCTGCGGCGGTGCGGCAGCAGGGAGAGGCCGTGGATCGCATAGAGGATCACGTCTCTGTCGCAGATGCCAACGTGGAGGAGGGCACGAGGATTCTCGCAGCGGTGAGTCACGCGCGCACAGCGACGCACGCATAGAGACGCCAACGTGGAGGAGGGCACGAGGAATCTCGCAGCGGTGAGTCAACGGCGCAGACGCCGCACGCACCGCAGAGAACGCCAACGTGGAGGAGGCACGAGAATCTCGCAGCGGTGAGTCACGCGCAGCACGGCGCACGCACCATAGAGACGCCAAGTGGAGGAGGGCACGAGGAATCTCGCAGCGGTGAGTCACGCGCGCCACGACGCGACGCACCATAGAGACACGCCAACGGGAGAGAGGCACGACAGAATCTCGCAGCGGTGAGTCACGCGGCACGCACGCACGCACACACGCACGATAGACTGCGAGAAGTAGACCCTTAGTGCGGAAAGATGTCGACGAGATTGTGGCTCAACCTTACGTCCTGTTCACCTCCGCCTCTCTCTTCCTCCCTCCTTCCTCCTCTCTCTTTTTCCTCTCCCTCTTAGCAGAGTCAGGGGCTGCAATAAATTTCCAACATAGCTTATCCATTATATAAAAAAATTCCGCACAACAATCGCTCTAATCGTTTCTACTGTTCCAATTCTCGACTCTTTTCGCAGGCGGCGAAGATGAAGATGATGCGCTTCCGTTTGCCGGGGCCGTCGTCGGGGCGTCATCCCCGGCCCGATCGTCTCCTGACGGGCTCAAGATTGCCGCTTGGCGGCCGCCCTCAGCGGGTCCGTGTTCGGTGAGTCGCATGGCATGAGGTGGCAAAGGTCTGCGAATGAGGTGAGGGGATGATGTAGTGTAACTCTTTGTTACACAAGACTCCCTACGAACATGAATACACCCGCCCCGTCTACCAGATTAAACTAAAATCAATGGAGACCGGAACACCCCTAACATCTACGCTTCTAATCACAATGAAAACTAATCCCAGAAACTGTCATAAGCTCTAAAATAACATCTGTGAAACACTTTACATTTAGTATCATTGGTTGGGAGTGATGATGATGTAGGTATCATCATGAAGGAATCTGGCCAGAAAAGGTGGAAGTGTCGAGAGAGGGGTGATGATGATGTAGCATTGTCAGGGAATCTGAATCTGGGAGTAAGTGCCCAGGATTCTAAAATGTCGTTTTCCGTGATAATGAAAGTCGAGTGGGGGTCTCTCTTTTACTGCATTCGATTTGCTTCCCAAAGCCACCTGGGTAACCTGCGTAAGAAATCGAACGCATCTGGTTTAGGAAGATAAACGAACGATTTGTGGGTTAACCCGGGTTAATTATCATCATGGATGCCAGTGACAGAAAAAAAGAATAGCAATTGCATCTTATTATTAATGGAAATCAAAGAATGAGCAAACACACGCAGTCATCGACAGTCATGCTTCATTACATACTGCTAATTCATGCGATTCCCGCACTGAAATATCGTCGCCATTTCGTTGCAATGGATTGTCGATACTTCCCGCGAGTGAGCGGCTCGGCTAGCGGGTTACTTCGCCTTGCTCGGGAACACAAAATATCACGTGACTGCAAGGTAGACCCAGGTTAACTTGGGAATTAAATCGAACGCACTATTTGTATCTCTCTCTATCTCTCTCTCACTCTCCCTCCCCCCTCTCTCTCTATCCGCTCTCACTTCTCCCTGCCCCATCGCTCTCTCTATCTCTCTACTCGCTCCCCCCCCTTCTCTCTCTCTCTCTGACTCTCTCTCACTCTCGCAGGCTACCAGGGAGGCAAGTACAATCAAGCAGAAACACAAGGTCGGCATCGAGATGCGCAGATTAGAACACGCTGCTCTCCATGCCCCACCTCCACGAAGGGGCGCTACCCGCTGCCGGCTGCGCCGCAAGACCCCACCAGGCGGCGACAGGCACGACGCGCCGATGAGCTTTGTGACCGCGACCCCTGTGGCGGCGCGTAGGTCGACGCCGGCGCCGGCCCTATCCGGGGGTGGCGAGTCGGGGCGGACGCGGCAAGCGTGAGTGTGATGTACGTGCGCAAGGGTGGCTGTACGGCAGATGGAACTTCGATCGACTCGAAAACTGCAACTGCGGGCAGTAAACGTTTTGACCAACCGACGAAACTGCAACAGATACGTGACGCATGCTCGATAGGACGTGTTATTTGTAAGGAGGCAAAGCTTCTAACCACCGACCAGCTGAAACTGCAACAGATAAGCGAGCGCATCTTGCACGTCGCGCGAGAAAGTATAGAAATTTCTCTGGAGAGCAGGTGGAACCTTTGACCAACTCCACGAAGCAGCAATGACATGATCAAGTGTACTGATTGCATGCACTATGGTGCGTTATCTGTTCGGAGCAGATACGTACATAGAACCTTTCCACGCAAGCAAAAAATACACGGGAGGGCGATCAGCGATTCGCTCTTACAACCTCGCGAAATCATTCCCCGTGGGGCTTCAAATATAGCTCCAGTAAAATTTTTGACCGAGAGCATATTTTTCCACAGACTTGAAAAAGAGCTCCCGGAAATTTTTTTTCCCCGCCTGCTTTCCACCACCAAAAAACGCAACCATATATGGGATACACACGTGCTAGGAGCGTTGTTATTGTAAGGAACAATCCTTCTAAACCACCACCACAAAACTGCGCACAGATACGTGATTACAAGGCCACTATGGTGGTGTTACTGTAACAGAGCAGATAGGACTTTCGCACCTCCTCGTGAAAATCCAAGCAGATATGTTGATTACAGACGCACTAGGACATTACATCGATTATCGAAAGGCAAACTCTACCACAACCACACGAAACTGCGACAGATAAGCGATACGCACGTGCAATCGACGACACATCTTCGTACCGTCTGCTTCGCACGCCTGCGGCAGGGCAGGAAGCGATTACGAATGCACGCCCGGAGCGCGTCGCGCAAATCCGAACGCAGACATAATACACGCGGCGGCGGCGCTGACGTGACGTGAGTGGTTCACCACACAGCCCGCCCCTCGTCTTCCCATCGCATACCCAACAGCCGCGACGCGGCACGTTCTCCAAGAGCTTCTCGAACGATGGCGGTTTAGTCGACGCGTCGCGATTCACATAACCCATGCTGCTACCGGCGCAGTTCTGGAGCTCGTCCTGCATTGGAACTTGAACCTGAAAATACTCGTCCGCGTTCGAAAATGCGCCGGGGCATGTCGATCGAAACGTCGTCGCCTATCGCTTTGAAAGAGAACGGCGGATCGCATAACTCACCGAAGATGGCTCGGTTCTCGTCGGCGGCGTTATAGCGCGCAAGCGGCTCGGTTAGAAACGTTCGCGAGTTTTAAAGCGATGCGCGTCACGGCAACTAACATCTGTTAGTTAGTTCTCTAGGCATCTATCTCTGCTACTCAGCGAGGCCGATGAAAGCTTTGAAGTTAGTGGCAGCCAGCGGAAATGGATAACAACATAAAATAATAATAATAATGATAATACATAATAAATAATAATAATAATGAAGGAAATGTAGTCGAATATAGAAAGCTGACCGCAACTTATATACTGGCGAATGAATGCATCGCAGATTCGCTGCTATGTTTCCGACAAATATGATACGTTGTTTTTTTTCGGGCAGAAGCGGGAAGACGGTTTACAGCCCTATAGACCGAGGTCGGATAGACCGAAGGTTTAGTGTGTGTTCAAGGTGTAAAGCATGGCAAAGATGCAGTTTCGAAAATACGCAGTGGTACTCGTTCGCGGAATGCCGGACACCTAAGCCTCCAGCTACCGCATTCCCGACATCCCAGCTCACCAGTGATGTCACGCGAGCTCGCGTACAGCGGCATTTAGATTGCGCAATGACGGACAATCGCTCTCGATCGTCTGCTCTCTCTGCTTTCTCTCACCACACACAGCCTGCTAGCTCTGCTCTCTGCGTATCGTCTGCTCCACAACACAACACAACACACACAGCACACACAGCACACACACGCACACACACACCACACAGCACACACACGCTCTCTCCGTGCTCCTCCTCCACACACACATACACACGCACATGACCGCAAGGCGCCCTTCCCCCCGCTCGCTTGGTCCCCCGCCGCCCCCCGGGTAAGCGTCCCGCGGGGGCCACCGTGCGCGACGCCACGCCCGCCTGTGCCCGGACCACATGAGCGATGCAAGCAACACAAACACGCACAGGAGAAGCACGCGACGCCGCAACGCAGCAGCCACGCACACACACACAGCACACGCACCTACGTGGCATGTTCTGTAAGGCTCCCTGGTATGGCCGTGATGCATTAATGTTAAGACTCTATCTCGCCTCTCTATATTCGTTGTTTCGGACTGCTGCGTTTAGTAATTGTGATAAATATAGTCTTTCTTTGGGTGAGTCGGCTAGGTTCCATACTAAATCAGGTTGATTTAATATACAAGGTGGCATGGTAGATAACAGAGTCGGGCAGACATCATGTGGCAGAAAATGGGTGTTAAAGAATTATATGATGTAAAGAAGTTTTCGATTTCTTCGCTGATATACAATACTTTCAAATACTAACTGAAATGTGTGTGTGGTGTGTGTGTGTGTGTGCGTGCGTGCGTGGCGTGCGTGCGGCGTGTGTGTGTGTGTGCGAGTGCGTGTTTGTCACAAAATTAAGTTAAAGTATTTTACTATGATTTATGAAATGCGTTGTCATCGACCTCGCTCTATGAGGTTCCCTGTTCAATATTCGGGTCTATAGGATAGACCGCCGGGAAGGTAACAGGTGGGTGGTAGGAGGAGGGGAGGTGAGGAAGGGGCGGGGGGCGTGCAAATACGGGAGCCGCGGCGTGGTTGTGCGTGTTGTGTTCTCGAGCGTGCGTGTAGATATAGTTGTGGCCATCGCAGTGTGCAGATCATGCTGGTTTTGCAACATCGTTTACAACCTCTCCTCTGTCAGCGTGTGTTTTGTTGCTTTCTGTCTACTGTGATCTTTGTCGATTCTTAGGATGTTACTCCGTTGGGCAGTTGCAGAGTTGTGGACCCCGGTCCCTTTGTGGAAATACAACATTCGTCTCAACATTCTCGTTAACATTAAACTTTTCTCGTAGACCGGACCTGTGCACACTACGTATGAGGGCAACTCTACCGCGGTCACATCTCGCCTACCCAGCGGTCCGTTGTCGGAAACAAAATCCAGTCTAAACTAAAAAAAAGTTAACGTTAGTCTTAACATTGACTTTACATTCTCGGAGACTAGACCGCTATACAACTCGAATGAGGAACTCGTAACGTTGCGATGCTTCTGTCAATGGTCTATGACAGAAAGTTAATGTTAAGACTAATGCTGAGAGTAATCATGTTTCTGTAAGTGGGCTCCTGTGGTATTGCCCGTGATGCATTAATGTCTAACTCTACTCTCCTCTCTATACTCGTTGTTTGACCCTGCGTTTAGTGACCCTGCGTGATAATATAGTCTTTCTTTGTGTGATCGCTAGTTCCTACTAAATCAGGTTATTTAAGAACAAGGTGGCATTGTAATAACAGACAGGGCAGACAGTGGAGAAAATGGGTTGTAAGAATTTATGATGATGTAAAGAAGTTTTCATTTCTCGCTGATATACTAGTACTATATACTACTGAGTATTTCTGCTTCTGCTGCTGCTGCTGCTGTTGCTGCTGCTGCTACTACTGCTATTGTTGCTGCTGTTGCTACTGCTACTATTACTGCTACTTCTGATCAAAGAACCTGGGTAACCTTGTTCACGTTCTTTGCTAGTGATACTGCTTCGCCCCTTATTCCCTATACTAAACGCATGAATTACAATGATTTAATTTTGAATTTGAATTTGATTGAATCTTTCAATAAACATGTGGGTTCACACTGACGCTGCTGGTGCTTCTCCTTCCTACTACTACCAGCGGTTAGAAACAAAGGATAAATGCAGTTCATCCCGATTTGTTTTATACAGTAATTGTAATGCATGGCAGACCATGAAGAGTAGAGGACATGCAGGCACTTGGAGCGTTTCAATAAAATCTAATGCTAAATAAATACGATATCTATTTACTACCAAAGTTTTAATGTTTCTCTACTCGTGCGTGCGTGCGTGCGTGCGTGCGTGCGTGCGTGTGCGGCAGTGTGCGTGCGGTGTACATGTGTGTTGCAGAGGAGCATTTGCACGGCATTTACAGGAAATTGTCGGCAATAATAGGCGAAAGAGATTTCGTATTTATTTAGCATTATATTTTATTGAAACGCTCCAAGTGCCTGTGGTAGAGAGGGTGGGGCGGTGGTAAAGTAAGTCGATAAATAAGTATGGAATACTGTTTTCAGATATCGCTTTATTCATACTAGGACGACACGAAGATTAGCACTATAATCAAAAGAAATATAAGAAGAATGACGCGTTTTAAATCACTAAGGCAGCGTTCGTGTTGGGAGCTTGCTCTTGGTTCCGCATTTCAATATTTGCGTTGGACCGTGGTGTGTGCGACTGTTATAAAGTTTTATTACTACGTATAAAGCCGCTTTAACAAATTGTATAATTACTCGGTTGTAAAGTAATATTTTATTGCCGCGCTCCGAATCGTCAAAGTCGACAGCAAAAATTAATAGATAAAATGTGGTCTTTTAGTTGTTGTTTATTTTAATGTTTTTTTTTTCTGCGATAAAATGATTCAACGAAACACTCTAAAACACGGACGGCTGATAACACGTTAGGCATCCCACCAACCTTCCGGGAACGTTTTCCCCTAACGTTCCTGGAATTGTGTAGTTCAGTCACGTGAACAACGTTCCAGCAACGTTCCTGGAACGTGGTAGGAATGTCGTAGCACCTACCATAGATATAGAATGGTCCACAAGGCCGTACGCAGGAAATTTTCTGTAGGGGGGCAAAGGTACTCCCCATGCCCCCTGTGCTCTAAAGTTTCGCAATTTCACATTTCTTTATTTAAAGTGTAATATTTCTTTGATGATTTAAGATAACCTTTTGTCACATTTCTATTTTATTTCTAAAAGTGTACAGTATTTGTCCCATTTAAAAAGCATACTCTGAAAATCTCTAGGGGGGGGCAACTGCCCTTGCTGCCCCCCTGCTGCGTACGGCCCTAAGAATGGAAGAGTCTCTATTCTATATCTATATGGGTCTACAATAACGTTACAGTCGAAAACATTCTAGTAAAGTCGTGTAGGGACGTTGTCGTGCGCTAACTAACCTACGCAAAACCCATTGTATTTACGCTACTTGGAATGACCAGACCACCAAACCTGTTGGCGTTAAAGTAGTATACTATATGGCGTTAAGTGAGGGCACCAGTTGGAATGACCCGAGCTAGCTAAGCACACATGCCTCCCCTGACCGACCTCCACACGAGTGTCCACACGGAAACAGTCACCAACCTCGTGAAATGGAAATAAAGAAGTGCGGAAAGAAAGGAAAGGAAAGGAAAGGAAGTGCTTCTGGAAACGACTTCCGATCCAATCTGAACTTTTCGACCATTGGAGAAGCATACATCGCATCAGAAATCGGCAGTGAACACAGCTATGTACCTGCCCGCGTTCGCGTACACGGTAAATTAGAGGGAAAGACAGGTAAGAAAGACGTACAGAAAAAACTTGGACTCATATCGATGTTTTTTTACGCTGTAGCGTATTTAACTGCACGTAAAGCTGGGTTTATACCACCGACTTTGTGTTGGCGAATTGGCGAATTGGACCAACTTCCCAACTATACAACTGACAATCGACAGTGTAAACGCAAAAGTTGCGCGACCAACCGATCGATAGCAACTGGTTAAAAGTCGGTAGTGTAAACCCAGCTTAAAGGACAATTGTCTTTTAATGCAGCGTAATTTTAACGTATTTTAACTGAAAATATCAAAAGAATCTAGAGTAGCCTAATGTCAATCAATTTATAACAGTCTAGAAACTGTATCGTAACCATACACAGACAAAATCTGAGGGCAGCATGTCAATGCGGATTATCGCAGACGATAAGGTGATTTCGTCACTAGGTGTCGCATGCGGTCGCATCTCTAATTTAGTAGTGATTTACAATCTCGTTATAGACCCCCGCATACACACACGCACGCACACACACGCACGCACGCACACACACACACGCACGCACACACACACAGAACTAATTACCCATCACTCTCCACCCTCCTCTTCATTGCTTCATTGATTTCATTGATTGACTGATTGATTTCATTGATTGACTGATTGATTTCATTCATTGATTGCGCAGATGCTTCAACAAGAAGGACATGTTTCCGCCGGGAAACCCGATCCGCTGCCAGGTGAACGAGAAGATGCGGTCGGTGAACGTTGTGCAGTGCTGCACCGACACCGACTACTGCAACCGGGGGCTGCAGCCTGTGCTGTCGCCGCCCACGACCACGCAAGGTAGGTGTGGCAGCACGACCCCCAATAGCAGCCCAGGGGGACGATCCGGAATTGCGCCAGATTTCGAAAAAATCCATATCGAAATCGAAAATCATGAATTTTTGTTATTGTAACTGCGAACTGCAGCCCGTGCCACGAGCACGCGGATTAGGCGCGCGCCGCGACGGCTGGTCTGGAGGGGCAGACAGCCCAACGGATCGATGGGTGATGGACGCAAGGGCTGCCCCAATAGCCAGGGATTGCGTCCGAAATTTCATTATGTATACAAAAAATCGTCCCTCGGTCTGTAACGTGCAAAACATATTAGCAAATGCGCAACTTTTTCAGGGTGGCAGCACAATTGCGGGGTGTCATGTCAGCGGCCAAAAATAAAGATTTCGAAACTCCTGTTGTTTTATGATGAATGTAAATGCACGATTATAGAAATTTGTAGGTATATACTATTATTTATGCACTTAATTACTATCACAATACCATAAAATTCTAGAGTGTTGTAAATGCGATTACATTCCTGTTTCCTCGGAGGGAATCGCGCTCAAGCGGCAAACGTCGCAACCGCAGCCTGAGATAGGGAAGATAGTGAGGAAGAGAAGGTGGATATCGTAAAAGAGCCAGATGAGGGGGAGAAATATGAGGAGGAAGTGAAAAAAAGGAGGTGAAAAAAGACGAGGAGGAGAAGGAGAAGGTAGCGGAAAGATGAAGGAGCGCAAAGAGGATGATGAGGAGGTAGCAGAAATATATGTTAAGATGAGGTATAGTGTGTTTGTAATACTCTGCTGCTGCTTTTCCTACTCACGTGAGGTTGGTATGTACACACCTTCCCACCCTGTCTCCATCTCGCCCTCCTCCTTAGATATCTCTCTATACCGCCTCCCTAATCCAATTATCATATATTAAAGTTTTTCTTTACTTTTCCCTGCTCTGATGTCACCCCCTCTACCTCCTCCTTTTCTGCCACAATTTCTTTCTCTTTCACATCGTCTGTCTACTGTCACTACATACACTTCCTCCTAGTCTATGCCTCCTATTTTTGAATTATTTTAATTTATTACTTTTCTTTCGCCTACTCCCTTATCTTTTTAGCCTCCCATTATCCTACTCGCCACTTTCTTTATATGTCAATTTGTTCACGATATCCGTGAAATAGCTGAGCGTGTATAAAAGGGAAGAACTCGTGTGGGCGGTTTTCCTAGAATTCGAAGCGTACCACCTAAACTGAATTGTATCCCAGAGCATAATATAACGTTTTATTGCCTTCTCGCCAAACACCGCCGAGGGGAGTAGTTCATCTAATTTTAATGGGGGTAGCGGGATATTTGTCAAGTGCTTCTGGCTACGCATGTCAGTACTTGTATAATATTCTCTGCTCTGCTCTACTAGTAGTAATACATATTCTGTCTTTACTTTACTGCTTTGCCGTCACTGACAGAGCGCGATCGAAGCGCTCCGCATGTTACCTGGTGGCGGGCATCGAAAACATCAGTTGGGCGATTCGCGCTATCTCGCGAGAACATTGAAGATGACAACCATAATGTTTTTTGAGAAGATGAATATTTGACATAAAAATGTTTCCTAGTGCATTTTTCGTGTTAGTTTTAGTTTTGTCGACATGTAGCATAGCAACAGGTGAGTCATGAACGCGAGGATACCGAAGTTACTAACACAGCGGGTTAATTTTGATCGAATTTCGTAAATTTCAAGAGCAAACGTATTGTTTTCATCGTGCCCCTGGCCATCTTGCCTTGGATTGCATGTAAATTTTTATAAAGTAAAGGGTTATGCGCCATCATGTGTAGTTATTTTTTGCGTGCAGTAGTTACATTTGACGACTGTATTTCAGTCCGAGGTTATTTAGACCTGATCGTTCCTAGTTGAAAGCGCATATTTTGGTTCTGTCTGGAGCCTTCATTTTCACTATTTTTTTTAGTGAATTACTGTCCAGACGTTTGGCGTCTCATCTGTCTTCACGTGCAGTGACCTACCTCTAGTTAGGCTAATCCAACCTTACTACACTTACTAGGTTTACCACACTGACTGTGTTGGCCACCGTCTCGTTCTTGGCTAGTGCATAAAACGTATGGTTAAGTGGCTGCATTCTCAGGGGCAACGTACGGTTATATATATACGGGTGTCTAGAGTTATAGATGACCCGGACAGCCCTCTAAGTTAGTTCCTCGCTTGTTTCCTCCTAACCAAATACCGGCACATGCATCGCGCAGCGATACGACGGAATTTATTTGCGTGTCTTTTTTTCAGGACTGAAATGCTATTGTGATATCTGTCTGGAAAACAATAGAACATGCGAGACGGACGGCGTGTGCTTTGCGGCGGTGGTGCGAAACGTCGACAATGACATCAGTTACTCATACAGGTAAGGTTAGTGATCGATGGAAGTATGTTGTAGACAACAGACAAGAATGGAGAAGTAGTTGTGTATAGTACTTGTGAATGCTACAACAAAGAGAATCAAAGAGTGTGAAAGAAATGGCGAAAGGAGAAGATTAGAGAAGTTGAACAAAAGATGATCTATGAACTTTATATTGATAGATATTTGTACTACATTTATTATTCTGTGTACATAATGCCCGTTTCGGGTCTTTTCTAGGCGTATTATTATTATTATTAGTGGTGTTCCGATTAATCGAGTTTGTCGATCATTACTTGTTTGGGCTGATTAGATTAATCGAGTAGAAAATCGGACGACCGAGTACAACTCAAACTTTTTTTTTTGTGGATTGAATTTGATGAGCAGTTATGTTGCAATGCCCTTTAGAGTGTTAGTGTTACCCGTCCGTAACCCTAACAGTATCCTTAATTTACTTACCATTAAATACTAGCTACACATACAATAATGTCAATATTCCTTCGCAATACACCGGTTGTGTCGACGACGACGCGTCGTCGCCGCAATCTAAAATGATCGATGATTAATCGATCATCGGTCGTTTTGCAAAACCGATGATCGATTATGAAATTTGGACCGATCTCCAACACTAATTGTTATTATTATTGTTTATGGTTAGTGGATGTCTCAACTGTTTACGGAATTTAGTCGTGAGCCAGAAATGCAGACGAGACGAGAACAGAATGCAGACCTGTGTACATAAGCTGGAGGCTTACTACTATCGCGAAACGTGATGAGTAAATAAACCACAGTGACTATTTTACCACATTTTATCGATGAGTAATCGTCTCTCGTTACGTTTCACTGGTAGTGGTGTATGTACTAACAAATTCATTTCCTACGTCGTAACGAGTAACGAGTAACGTACTTGTGCCTTTTTCATGTAATTCGGTGTAAAGACACAATGTTTTAATTGGCACTTGACAAAGTACGGGCAGTAACTGTAGTTCTTTGTGTTTGGATAACAAATAACTTTGAAGGATGAAACTTTGGCTCAAATATTAATATTGTCTTACATGGTGAAAATCTTGTTCTGGCAAATAAATTAAAAAACATTAATACATTACCACACATTCCTGTATACAATGATGGCAAATATGCAGCAGGAAAACAAAGAGGAGACATTTCTTGCTGAGTCTTGCTTGTAGCGTCTGTGTGTGTGTGCATGTGTGCCTGTGTGCGTGCGTGCGTGCGTGCAGGCATGCGTGTGCGTGTTACCTATCACGTGTGTGTTTAAATGCAAAAAATATGAAAACATGTATACGAGGTAGGACTGTCATCGATACCCACCTCATCGATGAATCGAGAAGGATTTGCGTTCGATATCGATATCGAAATAAAATGAAAAATAGCGATCCGATACACAACCTGTAGGCTAGCCAGGCCTGCACAATACCCGGAAACGTACATGTCTAGATGCATTGTCTCGCTTGCTTGATACAATCAAGAGCTCATAATAGAGAAGAGTATGACACCGTTTTAACAGCGTTTTGCATAGTTTTCAACTTGTAAATATTCTATCAATATGTGAATAAATCTATTCAAACTTTACCTTGTTTTCGTCTATGATTCCAGGGTTCTCCAAGCTTTTTCATTATAGCATGGGGGTGCTGCCTTTATGGTCCTAGTTGCAAATCGCCGAAGGCGGTTTGCGTGCTAGGGGGGGTCCGGGGGATTAGGGGTGTCCGGCCCCCCCGGAAAATTTTTGAATTGTAGAAGCTCTGAGATGCAATCTGGGACACTCTAAACTCATATCACTTCAAAGTTTATTCCGAATCAAACAACGTGTATTAATTGTTTGAACTTCTTTGTATACACCAGCAGCCATGGCGGCTATGAATATTTAGAGTGGCGGGTGCATTTTAGATGGCGGGGCTCGACGATAGCCTGGCGGGCCACCAGGCTATAAGTGCTCTTGAGAAGCCTGGATTCTCCTTAATCATATGACACCACCAATTTACCTGAAAATCGTATGTGTTCTTCAAAAAAGTTCTTTGAATACGACACGGTTTCACACAGTTTTCCCAAACGTTTGCATGTATTCGACACATGTTGATATGAGCAGGGATGAGAATCTTTCGCGGATCCGCGGAAATCCGGGGATTTTACAGTCCCAGGGTCGATTTTGTGAAACGTCTAAATCTGTTGAGAGAAAATTTTAGGGGGGGTTAGAATGTACAAATGTTCAGTTTACAAATTACAGTCCAACAGTACCTTTATTTAATAACATTGTAATATAGTTCGCTTTACAATATAGACACGGCTTAGTTCACTGTTTGAGATTGTCAGACGTTGGCCAGTATATAGTTTGCGATCGATCGAAAAATTTCGCTAGCCGGCCCAGGCTCTGCGACTGTTTCACGTGGTAGGAAACGTAGGTACGAACTGTTTCCCTTCTCGCCAACGAAGTTCTGTTTATAATACATATATATATACATAACCATAAAAGGTGGTGTCGTGAGCTGCCTTTTTCGGTGACCTTTGAAAACGATAAAAAAATTAATGTCGCGCGATCGCGCCCTAGCTCCTAGGGTGTTAGGAATATTATATCGTGTGCACAAGGGAGGATTTTTGGGCAACCTTTGGCGTAGCAAATAAAGCGTTTTATTTCCTGATGTCTGATCACTGTGGGGCTCACAGACTTGCGTTGGCAGCAGGACAAGCCGCTAAAGTTGTTCAATATTATAAAATATCTACTGTAGGGACCAGAAACAAATTTGAAACTGCGTGGACAATGAACATATTATATTATATAAAGGTTAGCCTTTGGGACAGTGTGGAAGTGTACATTAAAATAATTTTGTTTGCAGAATGTAAGTAAATTTTTGTATTGATTATGTAATTCTGTGTTATGATTAATGACAGTGCAAGATATCACTCCCTGCAGTGTTACTGTAATATGCTCTGTAACATTCTGTTCTGTATGTGTCTCCTAATGCAATTTTATGCCTTGTAACTTGTAAGTTGTGAAAATTCAAAAACTTCCTGAACCCCCTGACCAGGCTTTGCCCTGGACCTGACCGCTCCCCACCCCCGCTGGACCCCGCCTATTTTCAGCTGAAAACACAAATTGTCATTTCCATCCCTGTATGCGGCGGCAGCACCAGGTTGAAACTACGGGATGCTGGGGGCTGTTGGGGATATTAGGTAAGCACAGTAAAAGCACTTGTTTCACTTCCTTATCATCAGGAACACGATGGCCAACACAGCTAAAATCAGCTGCTAGCTCGCCGTGAGCACACATTATTTCTAGCACGCTGGAACAGCTACACGCTGAATACAATTTGATGCCTAATATCCCCCAACAGCCCCAGCGTTGCGTCATAGACAATAGAACATAATCCGATATAAAACTTGCGCCGATACTGCAATCATTTGGGAAAACTGTGTGAAACCGTGTCGTATTCAAAGAACTTTTTTGAAGAAACAATACGATTTCAGGTAAGTTGGTGGTGTCATATGATTAAGGGAGAATCATAGACGAAAACAAAGTAAAGTTTGAATATGTATTCACATATTTGATAGAATATTTGCAAGTTGAAAACTATGCAAAACGCTGTTAAACGGTGTCATAAACGCTCGTTCACACGTAGATTTTAGTTCCGTATAAGCGTTCACACGCTAAAATATACGCGGCTTGCTTAGCCGCGATTGCTCCGGCTTGCTTAGCGCGGAATCATATTCCGCGCCAACTAAGCCGCGTATATTCGGCACCACGCTGGCCGCGCTATTGTTTGTCGTGTGAACGCATTCGAATTGCGAAACTGTAGTGCGCTAACCTAGACTGCTACCCGTTCGCTGCACGACGTTAGTAGTAGCGTGTGGAACTGTCGACGGGTACCAGTCTATATTATACCTAGCTAGCTAAGCTCGAATCTCGTGTATCTCGTGTGAACGCATTTTAGCCGAACTTAGCACCAACTAAGTACGGTACCAGCTAGGCCGTGTATACGTGTGAACGCAGCTATGCTCTTCTCTATTATGAGCTCTTGATACAATGTATAACATCACGTTTATGTACATGTATCGCTGGCCTGAACCCACCCTGATTATCATCCTTGATCATCGCGGTATCATGGTAGCAGCGACACCGATGAGATCATGAGAATCAGGGTGCCTGAGGCCGTTCAGATCGTGCACACTCGCTCTACGCGCGCACTCGCTCAGATGCGCTGCCATATAAAGTTGATAATTCAACGACCACTATCCCGATTTTGACGATTTTGTATTACTATCGAGATAAGTAACCGAGAATGGGATCGAAATATCGAAAACAAAAATATCAATAATCGAATCGAAATAATTTCATACCAATGACAGCCCTAATACGAGGTATAGAATAACCAAATTATTCTCTCTGTAACATTAGGCAGATATCGTGTTTTTATGCTGCGAGGTTTTACAATCGCTAAATGTTTGTTTACGGAGGCCTGGTGCATGTTATATTAAATAGTTGCACGTGGTATTTGATATCTAATATGATGATTGCTAACAGTAACAAATGGTTACACGGTCTGATTGCCTAAGGGAATTACTCAGGTTATTTGCTGTTTTGTGGCTATCACAAGAAAGGTCACAGTGGCTGACTTGGCACAATAGATCAATTTCTGATGCTTAATCTCTAAATTAGTATAGTTACTTGTTATCTTCATGCTTGGTTAGTCACCCGTATCGTTTACACTAATACCTGTAAAAAGCTCACCGAAATGAAAAAAATGGCAGGAGTGTAATCGCTTTTTAAAAACGTTATTATTCGTGTGCACCGTATCACCTAATTCCGTGCGTACTTATCTAATAACGCATAGTGAACCACTGTCAGTCAGTGTCAGTAGTGACGGCACACACCACACATATGCACACACACACAGATGCATTTAAACTCATGAATACACACAGACACGCACATCCATGCACACACACACGTGGATGCTTAAACAACACATACACTCACAGGCACGCACACACACACAACACACGCACGCCACGCACCGGCGCACACACGCACACACGCACACACGCACACTAACACGCACACACATACGCAACCCCCCCCTCCCAGAACTAATTACCCATCACTCTCCACCCTCCTCTTCATTGCTTGATTGATTTCATTGATTGACTGATTGATTTCATTCATTGATTGCGCAGATGCTTCAACAAGAAGGACATGTTTCCGCCGGGGAAACCCGATCCGCTGCCAGGTGACGAGAAGATGCGGTCGGTGCAACGTTTGTGCAGTGCTGCACCGACACCGACTACTGCAACCGGGGCGCTGCAGCCTGTGCTGTCGCCGCCCACGACCACGCAAGGTAGGTGTGGCAGCATCGACCCCCATGCCACGCCCAGCGGGACGATCCGGATGGCTGGATTTCGAAAAACTGCGATCGAAATCGAAAATTCATGAATTTTTTATTGTAACCGCGAACTGCAGCCCGTGCACGAGCACCGGATTAGGCACGCGCCACGACGGCTGGGCCCGGTAGGGGCAGACAGCCCAACGCGGATCGATGGGGTGATGCACGCAAGCGCTGCCCCAATAAGCCAGGGATTGCGTCCGAAATTTCATTATGGTATAAAAAAAAATCGTCCCTCGGTCTGTAACATGCAAAACATATTGGCAAATGCGAACTTTTTCAGGGTGCGAGCACAATCGCACGTGCGTGTCATGTCAGCGCGCCAAAAAATTAAAATTCGAAACTCCTGTTGTTTTATGATGAGATGTAAATGCACGATTATAGAAATTTGTAGGTATATACTATTATTTATGCAACAATTACTATCACAATACCATAAAATTCTAGAGTGTTGTAAATGCCGATTTACATTCCTGTTTCTCGGACGGAATCGCGCTCAAGCGGCAAACGTCGCAACCCCGCATGCGATCTCTCATGCAGAAAACCCCGCCACCACCCTTCTCCCCTCTCCCTCCTCATCCCACCACCACCCCCTTCTCCCCCTCTTTCCTCCTTCCTCCCTCTCCCTCCTCATCCCACCACCACCCTTCTCCCCACTTTCCCTCCTCCCTCCTCCCTCCTCCCTCCTCATCCCGCACCACCCCTTCTCCTCCTCCTCCCTCCTTCCTGCTCGCTTCTCCCTCCTCCTCCCCTCCTCCCTCTCATCCTCTCTCCTCATCCTCTTGCCTCCCCCTCCCCTGGCCCCTTCCTCTCCCTTCTCTCCTCCCACTCATTTCCCCCTCCTTCCCTCCTCCCTTTTCCTTCTCCCCTCCTCCCTCTCGTCCTCCCTCCTCCATCCTCCTCCTCCCCTGGCCTCCCCTCCCCTCCTCCCCTCCTCCTCCTCCCTCTCGTTCTCCTCCACCCCTCCTCCCTCCCTTCTCCCTCCCTCCTCCTCCCTCCTCCCTCTCGTTCTCCCTCCTCCATCCTCCCCCTCCTCTTCCCTCCTCCCGCTCCCCTTTGTTCGTACTCCAGTCTGGACGGGCGGCAGCAGCGGGGAGAGGGTTGCGTTAAGACGATAAACAGAGAACGCGAGAGAGTCGCTCGCGCCTCGTTTCGGCATCCGACAAGAAGATAAACAAAATGGTGGGGGGGGGGGCAACGCCGCGTTGCCATCTGTGGCGAACGTCTGGGGTGTGAGGGTGGTTGAAGGTGAAGGGGGGGGGCGAGTGTTTACGTTTGTCTGGCTACGTTCGTGTTTCGAAAGGGTTAGCACGCGAGTCTAGCACGAAAGGTTTCGGCGAGGTCCTGGCGTTTAAAAAAAGGACGTTTTTATTAGTCCGAAAAGTTACACCGACCCCAATCACAAGCAGCAGCAACAGCAGCAGTAGTCTCCTAAAGTAGAGAGTCGAGTATAGTACTAGTAGTACTAGAGCTATAGTAGTAGTAGACCCATCTTCATACCGGCTTGCGGACCGTAGCTACTTTTACGTTTCCGCGTACTAAATGCGTTTTTCCGTAATATTGTTACTATATGTAATGTCGCTCTTGCTGGGACATTCTATTAGGAACCACGCTAGCAGAGAACAACTAAGTCAGCCATGTATGTTAGGAGAGGGCGAACATGCTCTTCTGTTTATTAGAGGTGGCAGCACCTTACGATACATCACACTATATAAGGGCGTAGCGCACCAGGTGAATACAGTCAGTCAGTTAAGTGCTATCTTAGCATTAACATTAGCATTAACTTTACGTTAATGTTTCTGACAACGGCCTCCAGGTGGATACTACTACTTTACCGCGTACTCACTGCGTTTATCCTTAATATTGTTACTATATAAGGACGTACCGGACCAAGTGACTACCACAATTACCGCGTACTCACCGCGTTTATTCGTAATAATGTTGTTACTATATAAGGCCACAATTAAGAAAATCGTTGTTTGCACTCACCCGACCCAGGCTGAAAAGTACGTAGGCTTCTTTTTATTGAGAGGGGTCTTTTTACAAATTCAGCATGGTGTCTACATGCTCAGGTGTGCTTGTGTGGAGATCACCTTTCACGTTGAATGTTTGTTTTGCTTGGTACATATAATGTATTGCCTACATATTTGTATAATGTACAGCGATGCAATTTGTAAAAAAAAAAAAGAATGGGAAAGATCAATAAAGGGCGTAGCAAACCAGGTTAATAATACTACGGTACCGCATACTCACTGCGTTTATCCGTCGGCGGCGGTGGCGGCGTTTTTTTTTGCAGATCCGGACGAGCAGGCGTCCGGTATGAACCAGAGCCTGAGTCGATGGCACCTCACTGCCATCATCTCTGTGCCGATATGCCTCGCCTGCTTCGGCGTCTGCGGCATCGTCTGCCTCTACCAGATATACCAGCGCAACCGCGCGCCCTCGAGACAGGTGAGACGTGAGGTCGAGACGTTGTCTCGCGTGCGGTCTGCGCGTGGGCAGGCGTTCATACAGCGCACCACGCGCCCTCGGACAGCGTGAGAGTGACGGTTAGACGTTTGTCTCGCGTCGCGGGTGGGCGGGCGTCATACTAGCGCAACCACGCGCCCGGCAGAAGGTGTGAGACGTGAGGTCGAGACGTTGTCTCGCGTGCGCGTGGGCGGGCGTTTATACTAGCGCAACCACGCGCCCTCGAGACAGGTGAGACGTGAGGTCGAGACTTGTCTCGCGTCGCGTGTGGGCACGGCGTTCATACTAGGCGCTAACCACGCAGCCCTTCGCAGCAGGTGAGACGTGGGGTCGAGACATTGTCTCTCTCTCGGGAGTGTGCGTGCGTGGTACGGGATAGAGGCGCGTTGGGTTTGCGATGGTCGAAGGAATAGCAGCGATCATGGTGGGCAATACTTCGTCGCGGTTGATGTAATGGTGTGTGAGCGTGAGGAGGTGTTACCTTGTGTCTCGTCACGGTTGAATGTTCATAAGCGTGCGATCGCGAGATAGCGTTTCTTGTGTTTCGTCGTGGTTGACAGAGTAGCTCGCGATCACGGTATGGTGTGCGTACGGTACGGTATCGTGGTATCGTGAAGAGTGTGCGATGTGAGGCTAGTCTAACACGCTCACCCTTCGCCTTCGCCGACTCACGACATACGTTCGTTTGTTTCTCGCGCTGCAGC
The DNA here is from genome assembly GCF_000485595.1 of Priapulus caudatus. Lineage (NCBI taxonomy): Eukaryota > Metazoa > Priapulida > Priapulimorpha > Priapulimorphida > Priapulidae > Priapulus > Priapulus caudatus. Next base: position 54,791 of record NW_014578448.1, read on the forward strand.
CGTGCGCACAAGTACGACGGTGACCACAGCATGTAGAGCAGCGGCGAACCCGATGCTGGGACCAGCGACGAGATCCATCAGAAGACATGATCATGACTGAGACGACGATGTGGGTCAGGGTCAGGTGCGTGTGCTGCTACACATATACATATACATACTACAGACATGATCCATGACTGGACATGAGTGGGTCAGGCTTCAGGTGCGACGGCCGAGGTGCTGTATGTACACATATTACTATACATACCATACAGACATGTCCATGAACTGGACGATGACCAGTGCGTTGGCCGGTTCAGGTGCGCTGTGTCTGTACACATACAATATACATACATACAGACATAGATCATGACTGGACGATGATGTGGGTTGGGCAGGTGGTGTGTCTGTACACATATACATATACATACATACAGACATTGATCCATTGACTGGCCATGATGAGTGGGTCAGGTCAGGTGCGTGCGTCTGTACACATATACAATATACCATACATACAAACATGATCCATGCACTGGAGAATGAGTGGGTCAGGGTCAGGTGGCGTGTGTCTGCTCCACACTATACATATACATACATACAGATCATGATCCATGACTGGGACGACGAGTGGCGTCAGGGTCAGGTGCCGCTGTGTCTGTACACATATATATATACATACAACGACATGATCTCATGAACTGGGACGACGAGTGGGTCAGGTTCAGGTGCGTGTGTCTGTACACATATACAATATACATACTACAGACATGATTCATGACTGGACGATGAAGTGCGGTCAGGGCGTCAGAGTGCGTGGGTCTGTACACATATAACATATACGATACATACAGTCATGATCCACGACTGGACGACAGCTTCGGTCAGGGTCCAGGGCTGGGTGTCTGTACCATATGACATATATCATACATACAGACAATGATCACGACTGGGACGATGAGTGGGTCAGGTTCAGGGTGCGTGTGTCATGTAACACATATAACATATACATACATACAGACATGATCATGACTGGACGACGAGTTGCGTCAGGGTCAGGTGCGTGTGGCTTACACATATACATATACTACATACAGTCATGATCCACGACCTGGACGACGACGTTTGGTCAGGGTCAGGTGCGTGTGTCTGTACACATATACATATACATTACATTACAAGACATGAATCACGAACTGGACGAGAGTGGCCGTAGGGTCAGTCGTGGTGTGTTTGCTAAACATATAATATACAGTACATACAGACATGATTCCAGACTGGACGAATGAGTGGTCAGGTTCAGGTGCGTGCTGTCTGTACACATATACATATACATACATACAGGACATATCATAGACTGGATGACGAGTGGGTCAGGATTCAGTGCGTGCTGTCTGATACACATAGTACATTATAGAAACAAAATTACAATACAGGCATGATTCATGACCTGGACGATGAGTTGCGTCAGGCAGTCAGTGTGCGTTGTCTGTACACATATACACTATAATATCATAACAGACTCATCATGACTGACGACGAGTGCGGTTGGGGTCAAGTGCGTGAGCGCGGACTCCCTCCCACCCTACATCATTAGCATGCCACACACACCACATATACGAGCTGAGATCAGGTCGCGTGCCATTCCCTCATCCTTACATCATAATAGCATATATACACATATATAATATATACATATATACGTCGAATACAGATATGTAATATGTATAGTGGATCGGGGTCATGGGTGCAAGGTGTCTCCCTCTCACACGCTACAAGTCAATAGCATGCACAACTTCACTTCTCTATTAATGAATGATACATATATGTAGTGTGTGATCTCTGATTCACTTCACGATGCATGCAGGTCACACATCGTACCTGCCCCACAGTGCAAGGCTGCTGCCTCACAGATCGCCGCGGCAAGTCACGCTCCCTTCACCACACACTCACTCTCTCTCCTCTCTCTCTCTTGCTCTCCTCTCTCTCAACTTCTCTATCTCCCTCTCTATCTCATGTCGGTCTCTCTCTCCTTCTCTCTCTCTCTCCTCTCTCTCTCTCTCTCCTCTCTCTCTCTCTCTCTCTCTCTCTCTCTCTCTCTCTCTCTCTCTTCTTCTCTCTCTCTCTCTCTCTCTCTCTCTCTCTCTCTCTCTCTCTCTCTCCTCTCTCTCTCTCTCTCTCTCTCTCTCTCGTCTCTCTCTCTCTTTCTCTCTCTCTCTCTCATCTCTCTCTCTCTCTCTTTCTCTCTCGCTCTCCTTCTCTCTCTCTCTCATCTCTCTCTCTCTCTCTCTCTTCTCTCTCTCTCTCACTTCTCTTTCTCCCTCTCTATCTCTGTCTCTATCTCTCTCTATCTCTTGTTCTCTCTCTCTTCTCTCGCTCTCTCTCTCTCTCCCTCTCCCCCTCTCCCCCTCCCCGGGCATCCCCCTCTCCTCTTATACACATGTATAACGTTGCTTCCTACAGGGTTGCCGTTGACTCGTCAGCGCACGATCGGCGGCAGCAGTCTACGATTCCCTCACACACACTCCTCGCTCTGTCTGTCTTTCTCTCTCCCCTCCCCCTCCCTCCCTCCCTCCCTCTCCCCCTCCCTCTCTCTATACACCATGTATACGTTTTCTACAGGGTTGCGTTGCTCGTTCAGCGCACGACTTCGCCCGCGGCAGTCACGCTTCGTGGAGAACAGTAGGGATAGGTCGGTTAACGGCCTCGAGGTTGCTGGAAGGGCCCGGTCTGGCGCGGCCAGAACGTCGTAGCGTGAAGATCTTCTCGGTCGCCGCGACGAACGACCTCGTTGGTCCGGGCGAGATCTACCAGACCGTCATTGCTGCCCGACACGAGAACATCCTCGGATTCATCGGCCGCCGAAACAAGGGAGGTGGCCGCCAGCCAGTAGTTTTCTGATCGGTCGTTCAAGCGGCGGTTTCGTTTAGATTTTTACGTCGCGGATTGACTTTTTGCGATTTGTTGGATTCGTGAACTGAGAATCGAAGTCACGAGGCGATGTGCATTTAACTTATTATTATTTATAATATTTTATTTTAATTTTTAATTTTCTTTTATATACGATCTATGTTTATTTTTGTATATAACTATATTTATATTTTTAATAATTTACCGTTATTAATTTAATTGTTATATGCCGCGCGTAGGCATGCATGGGGCCTACGCAAGCGGGTTAATCCGGTAATACGTAGGGTAAAATTCCTACGTAACATCCGTACGGATTACTTAAAAAACTATGCGCGTTACAGTGCTCCTTCCACCTTCCAGCAACTTCATTTAGTCAATTTTGCTCTTAATCATATAAATGTACACATGCAGACAGACAACAGGTCTGTGTGTGGGGGTCAGAGCCATTGTAGTTTTC
>NW_014578448.1:58161-66943 GCF_000485595.1 Priapulus caudatus
TCCACGCGCATACGCACATGCACGCGCACAGACACACACACATACACACACAGCGGTCTCGCGCACCTGCACATGGAGATCGTAGGCACCCAGGGTGAGTCACGCTCCCTCTGTCCCTCTCTGCCCTGTCCCTCCTCCACGCGCATGCGCACACGCACGCGCACAGACACACATACATACATACACACAGTGTGTGTGTGTATGTATGTCACACACACACACACACATACACGCACAGCGGCCTCGCGCACCTGCACATGGAGATCGTAGGCACCCACGGTGAGTCACGCTCCCCCTCTCCCCCTCTCCCCTTCTCCCTCTCTCCCGCTCACCCCCTCTCCCACTCTCTCTCTGACTCACGTGTGTGCGTTGCAGGTAAGCCGGCGATCGCTCACCGCGACGTGAAGAGTAAGAACATCCTCATCAAGAACGGCACCTGCTGCATCGCCGACCTCGGCCTCGCAGTCTGCCACGACTCCGTCACCGACACGATCAACATCTCGCAGAACAATCGCGTCGGCACAAAGCGCTACATGGCGCCCGAGGTGAGACGCCGGCGCGGCGCCCCCTGGCGGTCGTCCGCGGTCAGAGATGCCAACCACTACGATTTATTCATATTTTATACGAATTTCTATTCCTTTTGCACCACTACGACGAGTTTGTATCAAACTACGAATTTCACTGTGATCGAAAAAAATTCTTTTTTCGTCAATTATTGTCATTTTTTGTCAATTTATTGTCATTTTTGACCCTCAGAATGCAGGAAATTGCATCTCAGAATCAAAAAATTTTCTGGGGGGTATGCCGGACCCCCCTAGCAAACTCTGGTCACTACGTGACCCTCGAACTACTAATTTCATGGCCAGAAACTACAGATTGCTTCAAATATGTGTTGGCATCTCTGCGCGGTTGTTTGCGTTAGGTAAAGGGGGGGGGGGGTCGTGAGTGATCTGATGTCCAAAATCTAAAAGGCTTAGGAGTGCGTATCAGTTGTATGTATATATACGTGCTATACTGCTGGACTGTGCTGAGTGGTGTTTTTTGTTGTTACGCGTTGAGAGAGCGCGTGTGACGCGTTGCATACAACTTTTTGCATACAATTTGTTGCATATGGAACGCTTTGCTTCCCGCAGGTACTCGATGAGACGATGAACATGACTCACTTCGACTCGTTCAAGCGTGCGGACGTTTACTCGTTCGGCCTTGTGCTGTGGGAGATCGCCTGGCGCACCAAAGTACAAGGTCAGTACCACATGGATGTGCAGATCGAAGGGGAGAGAGAGAGAGAGGAAGAGAGACAGACGGAGAGAGAGAGCGCGTGGTATAGCATCTCGGCACGTTCGCAGGCATCTGTCAGGACCACCAACTGCCGTGGGGGGGGGAGGAAGGGGGAGAGAGGAAGGGGGAGAGAGCAGGAGAGAGAGAGAGAGAGAGTGTGAGCGAGAGAGTGTGGGACAGAGATAGAGAGCACGTGGTATAGCATCTCGGCACGTTTGCAGGCATCTGTGAGGACTACCAGCTGCCGTACTACGACATGGTTCCCCCCGACCCCACGCTGGAGGAGATGAGGAAGGTCGTGTGTCAGGACAAGCTGCGGCCATCCATACCCAACCGCTGGACACAGAACGAGGTAAGATCAAGAGAGAGAGAGAGGTAGAGAGAGCGAGAGAGAGACAGACAGACAGAGAGCGAGAGAGAGACAGACAGACAGAGAGCGAGAGAGAGCATGCGCGAGAAAAAGCGTGAGAGAGAGGGAGACAGACAGACAGAGAGAGAGAGAGCGTGCGAGAGAGGCAAACTGGCCGAGGAAAGAGATGAGCGAGAGCCGTGCGCGATAGACGAAAGACGGTGCAGAGAGAGCGAGGCGAGAGCAGATAGAGAGCAGATGCTTCAGAAAGAGCGGAAGAGAGGAGAATAGATAGGGTAGCGAGGTAGCAAGTCGATGAAGAGAGAGAGAACGACCGAGTAGAGGGAAGAGGCAGAGAGAGAAGAGAGAAGACAGAGTGAGAGGAGGAAGAGAGACGAGAGAGAGGTGCGATGGCCGACGTGAAGAGCCTATGAGAGGAAGGAGGTGAGCAGTGAGAGTGAGGAGTGAGAGTGAGAGTGACAGTGCAGAAGTGAGAGTAGTGAAGATGAGAGTGTGAGACGTGAGAGTGAGGTAGATAGAGGGAGAGGGAAGGAGAGGAGTGAGAGTGCAGGAGTAGAGAGCGAGAGGAGAGACCGAGACGATCAACGAGAAGACCCCACTGCGACGAGTAGAGAGAGAGCAACGAGAGAATGTCGAAGAGAGAAGAGAGAACGAGAGAATCGAGAGAGAGAGAGAGCGATAGAGAGACAGAGAGAATTTCAATCGTCGTTTGTCGTGTGTTAATTAAGTTTTTGTTCGTGAATTGACCGTGTAATGAGAGATAATGTCGTGATCAACCGGTGGGCGGATGCAGAATGAGGCAAAAAACGAGAAAAGTTGATTTGATCGTCAATTGATCGTGTAAGAATCGCGGTCGGCGAGCGATAATCCCGTGTCCCACCACTGGACCCTAGAAGGAGATGAGAGAAGTCCGAATTTCAGTCATCGTTCGTGTTGTTAATTAAGTTTTTATCCGTTAATTGATCGTGTGAGAAGTGTGAGCGATGATGCCATGATCGACCGCTGGACAGACACAGAACGAGGCGAGAAGCTAGAAGCGAGAACTACCCTGTACGGCAACCCCCATCATCCTCTCTCTCTTCCTCCCTCCCTATCCCTCCCTCTCTCTCTATATATATATATGCCTCTCTCGCTCTCTCCCCCTCTCTCTCTCTCTCTCTTTCTCCCTCACCCTCTCCCCCTCTCTCTCTCTCTCTCCCTCCCTCTCTCTTTCTCCCTCACCCTCTCCACCTCTCTCTCTCCTTCACCCTCCCTCTCTCATGCACTCCTCGTTGTTGCAGGCATTGCGGGTGATGGCTAAGCTGATGAAGGAGTGCTGGTACCAGAACGGCGCTGCCCGCCTCAGCATGCTGCGCATCAAGAAGACCCTCGCTAGCCTCGGGTTCAACGAGGACGTCAAGTTTAAGTAGCGCCCTCTGCTGGCGGGCAAGGGATCGATCGAGTAGCGCCCCCTGCTGGCGGACCGACGCGTTTTTCGTCTCGCCGTTTTTTGTTCGTCGCCGGAAGTTTCTCCGCCTCTTTCTATCTCTCTCTGCCATCGTCGTGGCGACCGTGGAACAGGAGGAAGAGGAGGAGGAGGAGGAGGGAGAGATGTCTGTTCAACAACGACGCTTCACACGTTATTCAAGGAACGAACAAAGTCTGATGACTTGCTCTCGATTGGAGGACAGATGTATAGCTATACATATATATATACATATATAAATATGCGTGTATGTTTATATATATATATATATAGGCATATACGCATATATACATATATATATATACAATATATATATTAATCAGTGTAATTAGTAGTGAGCATTTGTAGAAGGGTGTTGTTGTGCGCGCGGACGCGGGCTGCTTGGTGTGAAGATCCTATCACCACATGTCGGCATGTATTCGTTGGCTGGACCTTAACTCTTGTTGTCAGTTTATAGTAGTGTGCGCGCGTGTGTGTGTGTGTGTGTGTGGCATATGATGCACAGACATTTTTGCGTTTTACTGTGAAGAAGAAGACTAGGAGGAAGAAGAAGAGCAAGAAGGAGACTAGGTTAAGGCGTAACGTAGGTGTAATTTTCGTACGTAGTCGTAGGTACGAAGGTCCATATTTATCCAGCTTCCCGCGGCGTTCTTTTCTTTTTCGCGGCGCGCGTGTATCTTACGTTGTTGTTTGCAGCTTTTTGCAGTCGTACTTGTGAAACAAGTGAACGTTTTTAATCGCGCGCACAGCGCGTAGCTTACCCGCCTCGCTCGCTAGATGCGGATTCCGGCAACCGGTCGATCCGCCGTTAGTTTCCCCCGCCGCCCGTAGATGGCTCCACGCGCTCGCGAGTGACGGGGCGTCGAGCCGACGTTGGCCCCACCGGCCGGGAGTCGCAGCGCGCGACGGCGGGGGAGAAATTGTACAGTGCTGTGGCTACTATATGTTGTGTTATGCGGCCCGCCAGTGTAGTGCGGCGGCCGCTGCGGCATCTGCATCGCTTGGCTGTGATAGAATTTAATCTCACTGTTATATCTCGTGCGTGCTACGTCTACTACTACTACTACTACTACTAGTACTCTTACTACTACTACTATTACTACTAGTACTACTACTACTACTACTACTACTACTACTACTACTACTACTCTCTCTCGTGTTAGTACTACGGGTGTTTTTAGTGTATGAGGGAACGCCTCGTGTTTTATTCGCGCGATCGCGCGGGTGGAGAGTAGTTTTGAGGGACTCACGGATCAACGCCAGTACGACGGGGGGAGGGAGGGGGGAGGGAAGGAGGGAGGGAGGGAGAAAACTCCCCTCCCCCTCGGTCGTTGCCGGGGGCTGTTAGACGCGGCCGCGGTCGCGACGGCGCCCGAGCGTCGCGCGCCGGCGCCGGTCTAAGTTGGTGTAGAGCGCCAGGATGGCGTCGTTGGCGTCGATGTAGAATCGTGTTTATAATTGTCACCGCCGACGACAAATCATGGAGCTGGACGGATGGAGGAAATCTCAAGCGAGCGGGCAAGATGCCTGCCGCTCCCGCCGCGGTTTTAATCGGAGCGACCCCTGGCGGCCGAAAAAAGGTTGACGGCAAGTTCCGTGCACGAGATCGTGCTGTTCTATTGTTGTTGTTGTTTTTCTCTCGTCGGGACGGGGCGCGAGCGTTTAGACACGTCTGTTTTAGACAGAGCCGCGCAGGCGTCTCTATTTCGCGCGCGGGCGTTGTTTCGCCACTACTCTTCTTTATCGTTTTTTAATCGTCGTTTTTCCCCCTCCGTCGTCGTCGTCTCCGGATGTTTTTTCCGCCGCGCGGGCGAGACTGCGCGAGAGTATCGCGCGACAAGGTTTTACAGACATGGCGTGGCATCCGTGGCATGTGCGGGAGCGAAATAGGTTCCGCTAGAGGGAGGAAGTTTTTTTTTTTCTCTTTCGGCCGTCGGAAATCGTTGTCTGTCGACTCGATTGTCGGATAGAGGGCGTCGCGTGTAGCGGCGGCAGAGATCGTGGTTGTGCCGAAAAAAATCGTGGTTGTCCGGTCGAATTGACAATGGGCGCGCATGTCTCACACGTGCGTGTCTCGTCTCTCTGTCTCTCGCTCTTTCTTACTGTAACGTTCTAGGATGATATCAGGTTCTCCCTCCTACCTCTCAGATCGCAGGGTTCTCTCTCTTGCCATTTACACTTTGTACCTCTCGTCGGACGAACGCTCGCTCGCTCGCTCGCGCGCAGGCGGGCGCGGAGGGAGAGAGGGCGTGCGAATTAACGGCGACCTGACTGACCCCCCCATCGTTGGGTTTTCCAGCTTCCTGGTTACAGGTTCAAAGCCGGTTTTCTACGCGATCGGTCGCAGTTAAAGGTTAACCCCATTACCGGGTTTTCTACGCTCCTGGTCGCAGATAAATGTTAACTCGATCGCAGGGTTTTCTACACTGTTCGATCACAGATAAAGGTTAACCCTATCACTGGGTTTTCTGCGCTCCTGGTCACTGTTAAATATGAACTCCATCACCAGTTTTATAGGTTCCTGGTCACAGATTATGGTGAACTACCAGTTTTCTACACTGATAACAGACTACAGATCGATCACAGATAAAGGTTAACCTCATCGTAGGGTTTTCTATGCTTATGGCTGTAATTGAAGGATCGCTCCCGACGCCATTTTGTCTAGGCTACCGATCCGAAGCAGGCAGCGCCACCTGGTGTGGTCGGCGGCAGGATGGTGCGCCACCTGGTGTTGTTGGTGGCGGGCGGGTACCGGCGGTCGGTCGGTCTCTCACGCATCTGTGTTCCTGAGTGAATCAGTGGTTGTGAGTGGCATGGGGAGAGGAGGAGAGGGCGTAGGGTGGAGCGTTGACCCCGGGGCTGGGTCGTCTCGACTCCTCGTCGCACGGTTCGCGAGCGAGCAAGCGCGGGCGGCCAGAGCTTTCGCCGCCGCCGTCTCGATAATTAAAAACAAGTGTTACGAAGGTCGAAACACACCTCGAGGCGGAGACGGAATGCGTTTGGGCGACAAATTCTTGTGAAAATTGTGAAGTTCTCATTCTTAATTCGTCGGTAGTTTTTGCTGCGCGTTGAGTCGATCTCGCGACGATTGGCCGCTGCGCTCGTTAGTCGCCGACTCGTTAAGGATCGCCGCGAAGTTCGACTCCCTTCCCGCCGCGGCGACGCGACGGTCGGCCGCTGCACTCGTTAGTCGCCGGCTCGTTAAGGATCGCCGCGAAGTTTGACTCCCTTCCCGCCCCGCCGCCGTGGCGACGCGATGGAGGCTTTATTGCGGAGACTTTATTTGGCGCCGCTGGGCCGGGTCGACGAACGAGAGAAGAGACGGGAGAATTGAAAAGTGGCGCGAAAGACGCGTGGGAGCGGGGTCGGATTCGCGCCGTGGGGAGAGTTTTAAGGTTTGTCCGCGGCGGCGATCAAGGGATGGGTAGGGGGCGCCGCTGGGTCGTGCAATCGCGTATCGTTACGTAGCATGTGCGACGGTGCGGTGTAGGGGGCGCCGGCATGCGATCCCGTCCCGTGACGTTGCCGAACGAACTACCCCGGTGAATAAACCACGAACCACCACTCTTGTGAATGAACTACCCCGGTGAACAAACCACGAACCACCATCCTGGTGAATGAACAATTCCTGTGAATGAACAGATGGTGAGTGAACAACCCCGGTGAACAAACCACGAACCACCACCCTGGTGAACGAACAATTCCTGTTAATGAACAGATGGCGAGTGAACAACCCTGGTGAACAAACCACGATCCACCACCCTGGTGAACGAATGACCCCGGTAAACTGAACGGCTGGCGAGTGAACAACCGTGATGAACGAATTACGAACCACCCCGGTGAACAAACAAAGAACCCTCGCGAAGGAATCCACTAACAACCGCGCCGGCGTTTTCTCGTATATGCCGTCGCTGTGTGATACCCGCTGTTCGTGTCGGTCGCCGCCAGAGGGCGCCGTGAAAATGGAAGAAAAGGTGAAAAAAATGATGCGCTTTTTTATCTATTGCCGAGGCGCGGACGTCGCACCGTTTAGATTTTATTTTTATCGATGATTTAAGACTGTTTTTATTTTGCCGGCGTCCGGCGGTGGCGCCCTCTAGAGGTGAAAGCATGGTTCGCACAGTCCTTGAATTTGAGGGGAGTCCTTGAAAGGTACTTGAATTTAGTAAATGTTGATTTTGTGCTTGAACAGTCCATGAATTTCATGAAATTGTCATTGAAAGCGTTAAATGAGCTTAAAAAACTATAGACACGATAGATAGTTAAATGATGATCACAAATTACAGTAAGTCAGTAAAATCAGTCAGTAAATCAAGGTATGTTGTAGAAGTGACAGTGTTTAGAAGGGATTATTAATGTGATCCAGGTAAGTTTTAGAGGTGACAGTGATTAAGAATGGGGTTATTAAATTAATCCAGGTATGTTTTGTTCTGTGTATGAATTCCGATAAAATGTCTTATAAAATGTCCTTGAAAAATATTCAGTCCTGTATGAACCATGGAAAGGGCTTGGCTGCGGCGGCGCGCTCTGGTGGCCGAAGCGCACACGTGTAAATACGACTCAAAAGTCAGACTTGGCGTGGGCCGTGTCGCTGGCGCCCCCTGGTGGGGGTCGCGACGGCCGTACAACGGCAGCGACCCCCGCCAGGTGGTGTTGTCGCGGTGGCGCCCTCTGTATTTCGGGTGGCGAGTCGAGAAATCCGGAGTCGTGAACGCAACGTGGACTGAGGCGCCCCCTGCTCACCACGTCGCGAACGCTTTAGAGTAGTCGCGGTTGTGGGATGCGGTGCGGTAGTTAGTAGTCAGGGGTTGGGGGAGATGTGTTACGTAATGATGTAGACTAGGTGTTAGGTAATAATGTAGAGTAAGTGTTAGGTATGTATATGTAGAGTAAGTGTTAGGTGATATGTATAAGTGAAGAGCTAAGTGTTAGGTGATAAATATAGAGTAAGTGTTTAGGTGATAATAGTAGAGTAAGTGTTAGGTGATAATTATGTAGAGTTAAGTGTTAGGTTATTATGTAGAGTAAGTGTTAGGTATAATGTAGAGTAAGTGGTTAGGTGTATAGTTAGAGTAAGTGTTTAGGTAATAATGTAGAGTAAGTGTTATGGTCAATAATGTAATGCTTCATATTGTAGAGTAAGTGATTAGGCATAATAATGTTAGAGTAAGTGTTAGGTGATAAGGTAGAGTAAGTGTTAGGTGATAATGTAGAGTAAGCGTTAGGTGATAATGTAGAGTAAGTGTTAGGTGATAATGTTAGAGTAAGTGTTTAGTAATCAAATGTAGAGTAAGTGTTAGGTAATAATGTAGAGTAAGTGTTAGGTAATAATGTAGAGTAAGTGTTAGGTAATAATGTAGAGTAAGTGTTAGGTGATAATGTAGAGTAAGTGTTAGGTAATAATGTAGAGTACGCTGCTCTAAGGTAATATCTGACTGTTTAGGTAAATGTGAGTACAGTGTATAAGTGTGATTAGTGATAATGTATAGTAAATGTTAGTAATATTAAATAGTTATATGTTTGGTAATAATGTTAATCAATAACATAGGCTACACGTTAGTTAATCATGTAGAATACATGTTGCGTAATATACGTCGTTACAGGTAACCTCCCCCCTCCTCCTCCCCCTCCTCCCCCCTCCCACCTCACCGGTCGTTCTGCAGCAGTCT
>NW_014578448.1:67291-77144 GCF_000485595.1 Priapulus caudatus
GGGGGGGTGTATGGGGTGGGAGGCGTTTAAACCCGTGCGGGGGAGGGGAGGGGAGGGAGAGCTGCCACCGCCGTCGCGGTGGCGTACACACGGTAGTGTTACGGCGTCGACACACAAGCCTTGCATGGTGATCTACAAGTATTTAGCTATGTATCAATGAGTGTGTATACAAATAAAACGAAAAAACATTCACAACTCGACGATGGCTATTCTTTGTTGTGCAGGTCTGTTGTCCTGTTGTGTTGTTATTATATAGATATATAATATTATAATATCAGGAGTAGATAATAGAGATTATCTCTATTATCTACTCCTGTATATATATACTAGCGGGATACCCGGCGTTGCCCGGGGAAATCAGTGGCGATACAGTGGAGATCAGTTTGTGACCGCTTGGTTGAAAGGAAAATAGCCAAAGAAAATCGAACTATCTATCTATCCATGCATCCATTGCATTCCATGCCATTCCATCCCATGCCATCGCACCGCATCCCATCCCATCCCAGGCCATGCCATCCATCCCATCCCATCCTATCCCATGCCATGCCATCTCATCCACACCATCCCAACAGTAAAAAAATAATAAGAAATCAAAAGATAAAAGTCATTAAAATGAAAAAGTCAAAAATTATAAATAATAAAATGAAATTATATAGAAAATATAATAATATTTGATATGTAACCTACATAGGCTTCCGTGAAGTGTTCCCGTTAGTTTTGCGCTATCATTATCATCCACCATAGTTTATTCTGGATTTTTACTAAACGTTTAAATGTGGTAAAAAATTAAATTTTGAAATTAACGATGAATAGGCCCCTACGGCAGAAGTACATACTAAACAGTCCAAAAGTAAAGAAACAAAGCATTTCCCGAGGTGAGATTCGAACCCAGAATCAATGGTTTAGGAGTCCGATGCTTTATCCATTCGGCTGCAATGGAAAGTGTGTCTGGTCCTGTTATGTCCGTTATGGTTATACACCATGGATTCACAGGTACGTGATGTATAATGTTAAAATGTACGCCATCTATTGATGAATAGAATTTTTATAAATTTTTAACTTTTTAACTTTTTTGAAATTTTGTTTCAGGCAGAACCACCTCCCAGACGTCTGAAAATATATTTAGTTTTTCCTCTAGGCTGCGGAATTCTCTAGTTATGCACGAACATACAAATTCGGCTGAACAACTTTATATATATAGATATATATATATATATTATACAGTTACAGTGAAACCCAGATTTCACGGGCCCCGATTTAACGCGAATTCGGATATAACGCGATGAGTCGTTGAACCTTTTTTTTTTTTTAGCTCATCTGACATAGTCAGATGCAGCTTGTAGAATCGCACGATCGTCCGTCCGTGCGTCCGTCAACAGTGTGGCACAAATCTTAACGCTCGACGTACGGTCACGATATCGGCACATCGGGGGGGATCGCAAAATGAGTTGGGATGTCGAAGCTGGGGGGTCAAAGGTCAAAGGTCAAGAGGTGTAAAAGAAGGGGGAACATTCACTCCTTAACTTAAGGTATAGGGAGGAAATGCAGAATTGCGGCACAAATCTAAACGGCTCGACCTAGGCTCGTGATAGTCGGTGTATAGCATCATGGTAGGAAAAGCCATCACTGTGCTGAAATTGGAGGTCACGGGTCAAAGGTCAATGGGCACAGGGCAGATTTTAGACATTTTCTGAGGACATGGTGTGACGGAGCGATTGGAAAACTTTTTTGTTTCAGCGGTGACCTAGCATTTTTATGGCTTTATTGAAAGGACCATGAAATGTCCCTTCTGCTGACATGCGAAGAGTAAGTGTCGGATAACCTTTTGACCCTCAAGAGGAGGGTTAAACATGGATTTGTTACTGTCTGTTAGAAAGAATTTGACTGCCGGGTTTGCTAGTAGAATCTATACATGCCTGGATGTACGAGGCTACAATGTCACAGTGAAATTTCAAAGCTAAATTTGGTTGAAGAAGGTTTATGCTCTTAAAATTCCTATAATTTCTATGGCATTCTGTACTGTCAGTATATTTACATGTAACGTATCCACTGCCAGTGGCCACTGCCAGTGCATGTGGTGGTGGCTGTGTAGTTTTTGCCTGCGGTTTAGATCACATGTGGCAGCTCTCTATTGCAGCCTGTAGGCTTGCGTAGGTAAATGGATGAGTGCTTACCTATTCTGTCTTGCAAAATAGTTGTTGCTACTACATACGATGGGAGCTTCCATCTTTAATCTGAAGACACTTAAACGTACGCGCCATCTCGTGCAACTTTCATAAACGATCCCAACAAACATTCCTTTGAGAAGGTTTTTGATACCATCCTGTGCATTCCACTGTTTCGGCGTGTATGTGAACACATTTGGGACTAACAGGGTTTACTAGAATCCCACCACTCCACCACAGAGTCACGCGCAGTAGACGTTAGATGAGCGCTGTCGCTCCGCGGCACTTGTTACTCTTTCCAGAACTGAAAAAGTTTTTTGGTGAGTTAAGCCTGCCTTAGCCGATTGACGATCTCCCATAGATCGCGACTAAACGAGTTTACATGAGTTGTTGCTGTGTGCATGTTGCGTATGTTATGCATACAGTTTATTACGCGATTTTCTTGAACCACGATTTCGCGCAACCGCCGCTTTTTTCGCGATGACATTTTATGGACCTCAGCGATCGCGTTATAACGGGGCCACACTGTATATAGATGGGTACATTTACAGGAATAATTGAAACGTGTATTCTTTCGAGAATAAACCAACAACCAAACAACGGTCATGTACGCTGTAACCCCATGATACGTACAATACGATACGATACAATACGTTTACAGTGAAGTCGTGCAATAGGGAAAAATTTTGGCAATTTTTATTCCAGGAATCCCTCGAATGTTACAACGTTCGAACCACATCGATCGCGTTCGTACGCTATTTTATATTTACAGGTCGTGAGATCATTAGTACAGCCATCACCGTTAACGAACGCCGCATATAGATGCAGAGTCACTAGAGATAGTATCAGGAATGTATAATATAGACTATTAGATCTACAAAATAATATATATTATAGTATATATATATATATATATATCTCTCTCTCTCTCTCTCTCTCTCTCTCTCTTATTCATATATATATATATATATATATATATATATATTAATGCACTCTTGATACCATGAATTAGTCATTATGAAATAGTCATTAGTCACGATAAAAGACATGCGTGGTGCGTTTTTCTCAAATCTTACTATAGAGCCACATCGCATACGCTTGCGTGCGAAAATCCTCGAGTAACGAGTAAACGAACGATGCCTCTCTTGCGCTACTACCGCCCCTCTAACGCTACATCTACTTGACGATTCACAACCGGTTACCGCTCTTTGTGCGGGAAACCAATATATACCATAATATATGTATATATATATATATCTGTATATATATATATTATATATCTTGATATATGTATATATATATCTTATAACCACAGTTTTATTTACCGACAACATATACTGCGATTACGGACGCGCGCGTGGAACGACGATCGTGAGTAGGATCCCCTCACTACCACCGTTGGAATCGCACGGCGGTCGTTCGACGATCAAACTCGACAAAAAAAGTCTGAAGCACTCCCTGTGTCGCACCTGCGTCGCACCTGTGTCGCTTTCGGAGAGGTTGGCAGCATCTCCCGCCTCTTCTGGGTGATGGGGAGAGGACTTCGTGGGCACGCACGCTCGTGCAGGGGAGGGGCGTCGCTCACAGAACGGTGCACCACCGCGTTGCCGCGGCAGCATCCCTCCGCTCTGCGATCGCAGCATCCTCGTCGTCGTCGTCGGGGAGGAGAGCTCTTCAGTCGAAATCAACGACCGCTTCAGGAAGCGGCGATCGTACGTCGTCGTCGCCGTCAAGTCGTCGTCGTCGTCGGTCTGGCCTGCGGCGGGAAGAGTTGACAGTCGTGCGCGTTAGTTAGAGATATCCCACCCTTAGTCTTAACAGGCAAGCTGCATAAAATTATGCTATGTGTTAGTCGATTGCAGACTGCGTTATAGCTAGGTTAGCTGATGTATGCTATGTGTTAGTAGATTCAGACTACGTTATAGCTAGGTAAGCTGATGTATTGCTATGTGTTAGTCGATTAGCAGACTACGTTATAGCTAGGTAAGCTGACGTATGCTATGTGTTAGTCGATTGCAGACTACGTTATAGCTAGGTAAGCTGATGTATGCTATGTGTTAGTAGATTGCAGACTCACGTTATAGCTAGGTAAGCTGATGTATGCTATGTGTTAGTAGATTGCAGACTACGTTATAGCTAGGTAGCTGATGTATGCTATGTGTTAGTAGATTGCAGAGCTACGTTATAGCTAGGTAAGCTGATGTATGCTATGTGTTAGTCGATTGCAGACTACGTTATAGCTAGGTAAGCTGATGTATGCTATGTGTTAGTGATTGCAGACTACGTTATAGCTAGTAAGCTGATGTATGCTATGTGTTAGTAGATTGCAGACTACGTTATAGCTAGATAAGCTGATGTATGCTATGTGTTAGTAGATTGCAGACTACGTTATAGCTAGGTAAGCTGATGTATGCTATGTGTTAGTCGATTGCAGACTACGTTATAGCTAGATAAGCTGATGTATGCTATGTGTTAGTCGATTGCAGACTACGTTATAGCTAGGTAAGCTGATGTATGCTATGTGTTAGTCGATTGCAGACCTAGCGTTATAGCTAGGTCAAGCTGATGTATGCTATGTGTTAGTCGATTGCAGACTACGTTATAAGCTAGGTAAGCTGATGTATGCTATGTGTTAGTCGATTGCAGACTACGTTATAGCTAGGTAAGCTGATGTATGCTCATGTGTTAGGTAGATTGCAGACTACGTTAAGCTAAATAAGCTGATGTATGCTATGTGTTAGTCGATTGCAGACTACGTACGTTATAGCTAGGTAAGCTGATGTATGCTATGTGTTAGTCGATTGCAGACTACGTTATAGCTAGGTAAGCTGATGTATGCTATGTGTTAGTAGATTGCAGACTACGTTATAGCTAGGTAAGCTGATGTATGCTATGTGTTAGTCGATTGGCAGACACGTACGTTATAGCTAGGTAAGCTGATGTATGCTATGTGTTAGTGATTGCAGACTACGTTATAGCTAGATAAGCTGATGTATGCTATGTGTTAGTAGATTGCAGACTACGTTATAGCTAGTAAGCTGATGTATGCTATGTGTTAGAGATTGCAGACTACGTTATAGCTAGGTAAGCTGATGTATGCAATGTGTTAGTCGATTGCAGACTACGTTATAGCTAGATAAGCTGATGTATGCTATGTGTTAGGTCGATTGCAGACTACTTATAGGCTAGGTAGAGCTGATGTATGCTATGTGTTAGTCGATTTGCAGACTAGTTATAGCTAGGTAAGCTGATGTATGCTATGTGTTAGTCGATTGCAGACTAACGTTATAGCTAGGTAATGCTGATGTATGCTATGTGTTAGTCGATTGCAGACTACGTTATAGCTAGGCTAAGCTGATGTATGCTATGTGTTAGTCGATTGCTTCCACAGCAGCAGGTCCTGCCCTCCGCTCGCGAGCCACAGGCGACCGGACGCGCGCACGACGGCAGCGAGGCACGTCACTCGGCCCACGTCCTCGCACTGCAGCGTCGCTCTGTACCGCTCCCGCTCTCCCGCCAGGTCCCACACTGCAGCGAGAAAACACCCCCACCCCTCCGGATTAAGTCGACGGCGTTAAAGTCGCACAATACCTACGATAAAATACTTAGCATTTTCTCTCGCTAGATGGCACTAAGAACCGTTCGCAGTCTAGGAGGGGCTTAATTGAAACTGCTGGCCCAAACCCCCTTCACCCCATTGACGATTGTCGGTGCATGATAGGCAGTGACAGTGTCTGAGTAGGGCCACTGACAGATTGCTAGGTAAGCCGGTGACTCATCACTGAACATTCACCGTAACAGGACAGAGATGAGAATCTCCCGCGGATCCCTGCGCATTTTTCACTTTCGAAAATAATCAATTTTCCAAATCGTTCAAAACCGTTGAGAAAACTGTAGGGGGGGGGTGTACTGCCACCTGCGGACACTGGAAAAATGTCCTGTGGCTAGAGATGCTCTTTTACCATCCGAGCTCGCCATCCCGTCGCCGACAAATGTACTATTCATTCGCGCACTGCGCGGCAATGCACGCGCAATGGCTGCGTTCGTGAACAAGCTAGTTTCCGAAATTTCTGTGCCTCAAAATGTACAGGAGTAGGCCTAGATATCATATCTATGATTCAACTACGCACGTACACACGATGTTTACTACAGCTGTTACTTAGCAACAGCCAGCAACTTCTTGGGTTGATAATACGTGTTTATCTATAGGCCTTGGATAGCACTAAGAACAGGTAACTAAGACCGCTAGATGGCACTTAGCTCCAAGAAACAGTCTTTGGTAGGGTTAGAAGACCCTAGTCTTCTAAAGTGTGTATATTGACGTTAGTCACACAGCCTGGTTGGGCTAGATGGCACTAAGAACAGTTAACTAAGAATGCTAGATGGCACTAAGAACAGTTAACTAAGAATGCTAGATGGCACGACTAAGAACGTCTAGATGGCACTAAGAACAGTTACTAAGAACACTAAATGGCACTAAGAACAGTTAACTAAGAAAGCTAGATGGCACTAAGAACAGTTAACTAAGAACGCTAGATGGCACTAAGAACAGTTAACTAAGAAAACTAAGATGGCACTATAAGAACAAGTTAACCTAAGAACGCTAGATGGCACCAAGAACAGTTAACTGAAGAAAACTAGATGGCAGCTAAGACAGTTAACTAAGAACGCTAGATGGCACTAAGAACAGT
This sequence comes from Priapulus caudatus, assembly GCF_000485595.1. NCBI lineage: Eukaryota > Metazoa > Priapulida > Priapulimorpha > Priapulimorphida > Priapulidae > Priapulus > Priapulus caudatus. The sequence goes on from NW_014578448.1 coordinate 74,148, forward strand.
TAACTAAGAACGTTAGATGGCACTAACAACAGTTCCTCGGTTTAGGAGGGGCGCTCAACTTCTAGCCCCAACCCCCTTCACCCCATCGGCATCCTACTTCGTGCGTTGGCGTCCGCGAGAGTTTCGCGACCTCCCGCGCACGAGTGAATTCACCGCTGCCAAACACATTTTGCGATCGCGCATGTGTCGAGGCATGCGGATCGAATTTAGAAGCCCCGCGCTCTTGACGGGACCTTGACCGCTGTCGAGGTCGATTCCCGAGGCAAACAATAGAGCGTCGCTCGCCACGAGAGATGCGATGCGACGCGGCACGTGCGCGCGGATCGAATTAAGAAGCCTCGAGACGGCGTCGCGAGCGCACTCTTACCGTTGACGTAACCTTGACCGCTGTCAAGGTCGATTCCCGAGGCAAACAAGAGAGCGTCGCTCGCGTGCAGGGCGTAGGTGACGCCGACCTCTGAAGGATGGTTCCGCAATTTCGTGACCGCGCCTGTCGTGATCGCGCCCAGAGAAAGATGAGTGAGTATTATTATGTTAGGAGTATCGGTTATAATATGGTTTTAGTTTAAATTTAAATAGTTTGGTAGTAAAATAAATTATAAAAGAGTTATATTAGGTGTATTTGATATCTATTAAATTAAAAATAGTTCTGGTAGTAAAATAAAATGATATAAGAGTTATATTAGGTATATTAGATGATATATATATTAAATTTTAAAATAGTTTTGTAGTAAAATAAATTATAAGAGTTATTATTATTAGTACGTATTATTATTGTTATATATCCAATTATCTATTATTATTTTATTATTATTCAAATTATTTATTTATTTAAATACGTTTATTTATTTAAGTGAGTTTTCAGACATGCACCTTATTCATCGAGGATGCCCGACTAAAATGGCCGATTCAACAATGACAAGCAGCAACAAATATGCAACAGCAACATACAACATTCAACAAGCAACAGCTACATACAACAACAAAACCACTCGACATACAACAACAAGACAGAACAAAAAGCAACAACAACATGCAACAAACACAACAACATTGAACAAGCAACAACTAGATACGACAAAACCAACTCGACATACAACAACAAGAACAGAACAACAAGCAACAACACCATGCAACAAAAAACAACATTCAACAAGCAACATTCGCCGGCGCCGCGCTTGCGTACCGTTCTTCCAGTCGACGACCTTCACGTTCTCGCCGTCGTCTCCGTAGTAAACCGCGCCGCCGCGCACCGCCAGCGAGTGTACCCGCCGCTGCCACGAGATGGCGCCACCGTCGCCCGTGCTGTCTCGAGCAGAAGAGCGGCTTCGGGGCGGCGTCGCCGAGCTGCCAGACGGAGATGTCTCCGTTCGCCGCGCCCGCGTACAGGCGGTCCTCCTCCACCTACGACGGAGGAAGATTACGATCAAGAGAAGGAAGGTAGGGAGAGGAAGGGGGCGTCGGGAGGGAGGGAGGCGGGTCGTTGGAAGGGAGGGAGAGGAGGGGCAATCGGGAGGGAGAGAGAGGGAGAGGGCGTCGGAGGGAGGCAGAGAGGGGAGGGGGCGTCGGGATGGAGGGAGAGAGAAGGTCGTCGGGAGGGAGAGAGAGGGAGGGGTCGTTGAGAGGGAGGAGAGGGAGGGGGCGTCGGGAGGGAGAGAGAGGGAGAGGGCGTCGGGAGGGAGGGAGAGGGAGAGTCGTCGGAGGGAGGCAGAGGGAGGGAGGCAGAGGGAAGGGGTGTCGGGAGGGAGGCAGAGGGAGGGGGTGTCAGGAGGTAGGGAGAGGGAGAGGTCGTCGGGAGGGAGGCAAAGGGAGAGGTCGTCTGGATGGAGGGAGAGGGAGAGGTCGGCATGAGGGAGGGAGAGGCGTGGGGCGTCATCGGAAACGTTGACTAGTACCGGCATTGGTAGGAGAGGTGGAAAGAGAGAGAGGTCGACAGCAGAGAGAACGATGACGAAGAAAAAAGCGAGAACGCACGGAGCCGCTTGCTGAAGGCAAGTCTCCCTGTAGGACTGTTACTGTCCCTCTCTCTCTCTCTCTCGCTTGCTCTCTTTCTCTCTCTATCTCTCTATCTTCCCCCTCACTCTTAGTCTACTCGCTACTCTATATGCTACTGCTGCTATCTACTCGCTCTATATAGTAGATTACCTACCACTCTATCGCGTCTAACCTACTCCTTAGTCAGGATGTTGAATAGTAATGATTATTAATTATCAATAAATATATGATTATAATTTAATATATATATATAGCATATATATTATCAAGAGCTATTAATAATCATTATTAAAAACTATTATCGATTATATTCATTATTATAAATTATGGTCGTCGCTTATATTTAATAATATAATATAATTTAATAATGTACATCGGTACCTGCATGGCCGTCAGAGCGCAGACGCCGGCCGTCATGGAATGCACGCGCTCCCCGGCGCCGCACACGTCCCACACCTCTATCTTACCTCCGTCTGCAAGCGAGCAAAGTCTGACTGTCTGAGGATGGTCTTTGAATTCGCGCGCGATTCGCACGATCCGATTCGTCGACCGTTCCATCACCGTCTTTACATTCCCGTATTATTTCATGTTTTTTTTTATTATAGATTTTTTGCAACGTTTTTGCATTTACGTAAAATCTTTACAGCTGCTTAGTCACCTCGACTCGATTCGAATGGGCTTGATTCGATCAGGGGGATTGATTGAGATTTTCGAACGCGATTATTTTATTTTTTTATTTTATTTTTTTATTTTTTTATTTTTTTAAAATCTGATTTAAACTTCGCCGCAAATGAAAATATAGTTTAATAGATATAGAAAATGTATATAAAATAAAGAGTGCATAATAGATAATACATATTTCTATTATGGACGCTTGATCAGATATAGTTTTCCATCGTATATCGTCCGCGGCCTCACCACGCGCGGGGAGGGGAGGGAGGGGAGGGAGGGAGGGGCAGGGGAGGGGGAAAGAGTGGGGAGGGCAGGTGGGGAATCGTACGC
>NW_014578449.1:0-1249 GCF_000485595.1 Priapulus caudatus
ATACATACATACATACATACATACATACATACGAACTCAAATATATATTAGATAGATAACATATTTGTCATTATACGCTCCTGATATCATCAAGAGCTAATAATACCTAGAGTGTACAACGGAAACACGGGAAAATAGTGCTATTTTAGGACATGATTATTCTACTTTGCCTGCGAGTCTAAAATAATTTTACGGTATTGCATTAAGCAGAATTGTTTGCTCTCTAATACAAGACCAACCGCTTGTCAATACGATACTCCTAGGCTGAGATATTAGCTCGTAAACTTCCCCTCCCACAGGCCTTACGGCGCCTCGAATCCACTTCAGTCAGCATCCTTCTCGCCGCTAAAGTTGCTTCGTGAGAGTTCGGTTTTTCCGCGATAACTTTATGAATCAACGGCGTTTCGGTTATCATAGGTGACTTTTGGGGGCATCGCCTATGCCATTATCTCCCATTATCTTTCCTAGCACGGCTAATGCCAGTCATGATGGAGCCGGCAATGTTTTCTCAATGAAGTCTCTACAGCGCAGCTCAGTTACTATATATGGTGTAGTAAGCGTACCAAATTTGGGCATGTGACATCAATTATCAGCGCTCCAAGCGGTGACGGAAACCGATAGCCAAAATGCTTAAGGACGAGTAGGATGCTGACTGAAGTGGATTTGAGGCGCCGTGAGGCCTGTGGAAGGGGAAGTTTACGAGCCAATATCTCAGCCTAGGAGTATCGTATTAACAAGCGGTTGGTCTTGTATTAGAGAGCAAAGAATACTGCTTCATGCAATTGCATAAAATTATTCTAGACTTGCAGGCAAAGTAGAATAATCATGTCGTGAAATAGCATTATTTTCTCGTTTTTCCGTTGTACACTCTAGCAAGAGCTAATAATACCTAGAGTGTACAACGGAAAAACGGGAAAATAGTGCTATTTCACGACAACATTATTCTACTTTGCCTGCGAGTCTAGAATAATTTTATAGTACTGCATTAAGCAGAATTCTTTGCTCTCTAAAACAAGATCAACCGCTTGTCAATACGATACTCCTAGGCTGAGATATTGGCTCCTAAACCTCCCCTCCCACTGGCATCACAACGCCTCGAATCCACATCAGTCAGCAACCTACACGCTTCTATAAGGCTGCTTCGTGAAACTTCGGTTTTTCCGCCATAACTTTATGAATAAACGGACTTTCGGGGGCATCGCCTATGCCCTTATCTCCCATTATCTTTCCTAGCACGGCTAATGCCCGT
>NW_014578449.1:1592-4691 GCF_000485595.1 Priapulus caudatus
AGAAAGTACATTTCATGGTCCTTTCAATAAAGCCATAAAAATGCTAGGTCACCGCTAAAACAAAAAAGTTTTTCAATCGCTCCGTCAGACCATGTCCTCAGAAAATGTCTAAAATATGCCCTGTGCCCAATTGACTTTTGACCTGTGACCTCCAATCTCGCTTTTCCTACCATGATGCTATACACCGACTATCACGAGCCTAGGTCTGGCGTTTAGATTTGTGCCACAATTCTGCATTTCCTCCTTATACCTTAAGTTAAGGAGAAAGTGTTCCCCCTTCTTTTACACCTCTTGACCTTTGACCTTTGACCCCCAGCTTCGACATCCCACTCGTTTTCGGATTACCCCCCCACGTCCCGAATATCGTGACAGTACGTCGAGCGGTTAAGATTTGTGCCCAACTGTTGACGGATGGACGCACGGACGCACGTACGCACGGACGGCCGGACGGACAGACGATCATGTGATTCTACAAGCTGCATCTGACTACGTCAGATGAGCTAAAAACTATGGGCGCCAACAAAAAAGAACACAAAAGACACCCCCTGCGGGTTCAATCCAGAGCTACGCAGTCTACAGGTGCAGAAAAAAGAAGCGCATACAAACACATTAAAAGCATGAAACAAAAAGATTATGTTGACTACCAAAAAATTAATAATCGATTTAATAACCTTAATTCCAAGGCAAAAAACAAATATTACAAAAACAAAAGTAATGAGGCAAAATCACCAAAAGATAAATGGAAACTCATTAATGAAACGCTTAACAGATGTGGAAATAAAAAGAGCTATATAGGGCCTACATAAAATCAAATCTAATAACATTATCACCATAGACTTAAAAGACATAGCCAACATATTAAATTCAAAATTCTTAGACATGGGTAAATTTAGTAACCCCATACCTCCACTATCTACAGAACATAAAAAATTGCTCAAGTCAGCATATACTAACACATCATTCTCATTCCAAGCTGTTAGTGAAGTGACAATAAATGTGATGCCTGTGGGAGGGGAGGTTTAGGAGCTAATATCTCAGCCTAGGAGTATTGTATTGACAAGCGGTTGGTCTTGTTTTAGAGAGCAAAGAATTCTGCTTAATGCAGTACCATAATATTATTCTAGACTCGCAGGCAAAGTAGAATAGTCATGTCGTGAAATAGCACTATTTTCTCGTTTTTCCGTTGTACACTCTAGGTATTAATAGCTCTTGACTCTAGGTATTATTAGCTCTTGATATCATATATCCGCGTGATACAGCCAAGTGAAGATATCTACGAAGCACATCAATCAAAACGGAAGTATCGTTCTCATATAAACAACACATAAGCAACAAATATAGCGCAAATACTTAGATAACGTATACAGATCAGATTAGAGTGAATGCCGAAAGGGGGCGGCCATATTTGTTTTGGTTCATTTTGGCGGGAAAGAGATTGTGGGATATGTATAAGGTAGACTGGTACATACTAGATTGAACTGTACTATTATTACTAATACTATTATTAATTACACTAAATTATTTACATCAGGTTATTCGTCAACAACCTCGCGGCGAACGGACGTCAGGAAATCTACAGGATACCCAAATATAGCCATATATACCCATATATGTGAAGTATTTTTATCATCTAAAATAACTATTAATCATAACTTAGCTGTGACAGGAGAGTACGTGATCCACAACCATTGAAACAAAAAGAAACTATAGTAGTCTATATTAAGAAACCTCAACTAGTACTAAACTCTGGCCACTGTAAGAACTATGACCTAGACTAGGAAAAACATTACAGAATATTATATCCACAAACATAATGGGGCCAAAAAAGAAATTAGCTAGAAAAATAGATACACAGCACGGGAGTAGGTGGGCCCAATGCAACACATGTAAAAGATGGGATATATGGGAAAACATCAGCGAGAGTGATGATATGCCTGAGGATTACGAATATGACTGCACCCTTTGTAAGTTTCAGGGGCAGTGGAAGAAAGAGAAGCCTACCCTCACCGAAGAGATAAACGCACTCAGGGAAGAGGTAGCGTCCATAAGGAGCCGGCAGGAACAGCAGGGAAGCCACCTCGCATTGGATCTACCATCGAACATCGCGGTCCAATAGCATGAAGGAGCAACCGCCGCTGAAGAAAAAAAACAACCCCACCACAAGCACACATAACATCAACAGAAGACAACATACCGAAGATGACACATCACCATCGAATCCTACACCCAAAAGTCATCCACCACACCACAATGGACCTCATCATAGGATCATCAAGAACAGTATACGTCAAACCACACCACATAGGAGAGCAGACACAAGTACACTCTTACAGAGGACTTGACTTTAAAGAAGCAAATAACCTAATCCCCAAATACAGACCAACAAAACTGAACTCAGTCATCCTAGTCTTAGGAATCAACGACATCAGAAACTACATATCCAGAGAAAAAATGAAGACAATATCATCTAAATCATCAAAGGAGACCTTTAGAAAACCACCAACTTAGTCAAGGAGTACCTCAACCCCCTGAACCTATACATCACTGAAATCATCTGAGTCAACAAAAACCTACACCCGAGAGCAAAACAACACGATAAGGACAAAATTAATAGAACAGTCAAAATCCTAAATACAAAGATTAGACTATGAAACACTCAGATGGCCTTCATCACCATTCCAACTAAAGCAGACTTCACGCAGCCCACTCTACACCAGCCAGACCCAAGATAACTCTTAGCAAGAGACGGTCTTCACCTGAGCAGGACTGGAATAGCCAAACTGACATACTGCATAATAAGAACAACATCATCGCACACAAGACATCCCCAAAAATGGCAGAACACCCGCCGATCTTACGCTGAGGTGGCTACTCAAATTAGAAGAAACACACAATGGACTCAACCAAGAAGATGCCCCACTCAATCTACGGGTAGAGGCAGTTTCCCACCTCAACAATCTACACTACGGCGATCAGCCCTATTGCCAACACCACCGGGACACCCACTACTGATGCATCTGTAATGTTTGCATGTTTTCTAGGGGTTTCTTGGAGTGATAGAGAACACGACTGCTTTAGATTCATGCTATCTTATTGACT